>NW_026963453.1:0-73232 GCF_036588685.1 Mytilus trossulus
CAATAGGTAGATACAAACGTGAACTAAAAGGAATTTGCGAATATAAACCCTTTTCAATGTTGCATATTTGTCTTTATGTCATATAGAGTTTTGTCAATAAACGACTTCAAAGATGTACTTTTGTGTATAATATTTCTTAAGACAAAAAGAAAAAACCCATAACTCTAGAAATATTTATAACTATAAATAGAAATATATATGGAAAGCCAAAAAAACAAAACAAATCATTCGAAAAATGTCAAATTTTAGGACAAAGGGCACAGGGTAATGTGAGAGCCCCCTGATCTCTCAATCTTTCTAATATTTGGACAGACATTTAGTCAATAGGTAGATACAAACGTGACTAAAAGGAATTTGGGTACACTTCCTGTCTTCTATGTTTACGGAGCGCCCAAAGTGCCAGTTGGATATTCAAAATATATAGCGAAAACCTACCCGAGACCGCTTAAATGAGGTTGAGACCCCCCGGGTCTTTCAATGTCCATAAATTCAACCAAATCATTGACTCTGTATATATAAAGGTTGTATTAGATGGATTTACCAGAATAACGTCATCTTCTATATCTACGGAGGGCTAAGATAGTCAATTTTCAGTCGAAAAATGTCCAAATTTTAGGACAAAGGGCACAGGGTAATGGTGAGAGCCCCTGATCACTCAATCTTTCTAATATTTGACAGACATTTAGTCAATAGGTAGATACAAACGTGACTAAAAGGAATTTGCGAATATAAACCCTTTTCAATGTTGCATATTTGTCTTTAATGTCATATAGAGTTTTGTCAATAAACGACTTCAAAGATGTACTTTTGTGTATAATATTTCTTAAGACAAAAAGAAAAACCCATAACTCTAGAAATATTTATAACTATAAATAGAAATATATATGGAAAGCCAAAAAAACAAAACAAATCATTCGAAAATGTCAAAATTTTAGGACAAAGGGCACAGGGTAATGGTGAGAGCCCCCTGATCTCTCAATCTTTCTAATATTTGACAGACATTTAGTCAATAGGTAGATACAAACGTGACTAAAAGGAATTTGGGTACACTTCCTGTCTTCTATGTTTACGGAGCGCCCAAAGTGCCAGTTGGATATTCAAAATATATAGCGAAAACCTACCCGAGACCGCTTAAATGAGGTTGAGACCCCCCGGGTCTTTCAATGTCCATAAAATTCAACCAAATCATTGACTCTGTATATATAAAGGTTGTATTAGATGGATTTACCAGAATAACGTCATCTTCTATATCTACGGAGGGCTAAGATAGTCAATTTTCAGTCGAAAAATGTCCAAATTTTAGGACAAAGGGCACAGGGTAATGGTGAGAGCCCCCTGATCACTCAATCTTTCTAATATTTGACAGACATTTAGTCAATAGGTAGATACAAACGTGACTAAAAGGAATTTGCGAATATAAACCCTTTTCAATGTTGCATATTTGTCTTTATGTCATATAGAGTTTTGTCAATAAACGACTTCAAAGATGTACTTTTGTGTATAATATTTCTTAAGACAAAAAGAAAAACCCATAACTCTAGAAATATTTATAACTATAAATAGAAATATATATGGAAAGCCAAAAAAACAAAACACAAAAAACAAAACAAATCATTCGAAAAATGTCAAAATTTTAGGACAAAGGGCACAGGGTAATGGTGAGAGCCCCCTGATCTCTCAATCTTTCTAATATTTGACAGACATTTAGTCAATAGGTAGATACAAACGTGACTAAAAGGAATTTGGGTACACTTCCTGTCTTCTATGTTTACGGAGCGCCCAAAGTGCCAGTTGGATATTCAAAATATATAGCGAAAACCTACCCGAGACCGCTTAAATGAGGTTGAGACCCCCGGTCTTTCAATGTCCATAAAATTCAACCAAATCATTGACTCTGTATATATAAGGTTGTATTAGATGGATTTACCAGAATAACGTCATCTTCTATATCTACGGAGGGCTAAGATAGTCAATTTTCAGTCGAAAAATGTCCAAATTTTAGGACAAAGGGCACAGGGTAATGGTGAGAGCCCCTGATCACTCAATCTTTCTAATATTTGACAGACATTTAGTCAATAGGTAGATACAAACGTGACTAAAAGGAATTTGCGAATATAAACCCTTTTCAATGTTGCATATTTGTCTTTATGTCATATAGAGTTTTGTCAATAAACGACTTCAAAGATGTACTTTTGTGTATAATATTTCTTAAGACAAAAAGAAAAACCCATAACTCTAGAAATATTTATAACTATAAATAGAAATATATATGGAAAGCCAAAAAAACAAAACAAATCATTCGAAAAATGTCAAAATTTTAGGACAAAGGGCACAGGGTAATGGTGAGAGCCCCCTGATCTCTCAATCTTTCTAATATTTGACAGACATTTAGTCAATAGGTAGATACAAACGTGACTAAAAGGAATTTGGGTACACTTCCTGTCTTCTATGTTTACGGAGCGCCCAAAGTGCCAGTTGGATATTCAAAATATATAGCGAAAACCTACCCGAGACCGCTTAAATGAGGTTGAGACCCCCCGGGTCTTTCAATGTCCATAAAATTCAACCAAATCATTGACTCTGTATATATAAAGGTTGTATTAGATGGATTTACCAGAATAACGTCATCTTCTATATCTACGGAGGGCTAAGATAGTCAATTTTCAGTCGAAAAATGTCCAAATTTTAGGACAAAGGGCACAGGGTAATGGTGAGAGCCCCCTGATCACTCAATCTTTCTAATATTTGACAGACATTTAGTCAATAGGTAGATACAAACGTGACTAAAAGGAATTTGCGAATATAAACCCTTTTCAATGTTGCATATTTGTCTTTATGTCATATAGAGTTTTGTCAATAAACGACTTCAAAGATGTACTTTTGTGTATAATATTTCTTAAGACAAAAAGAAAAACCCATAACTCTAGAAATATTTATAACTATAAATAGAAATATATATGGAAAGCCAAAAAAACAAAACAAATCATTCGAAAAATGTCAAAATTTTAGGACAAAGGGCACAGGGTAATGGTGAGAGCCCCCTGATCTCTCAATCTTTCTAATATTTGACAGACATTTAGTCAATAGGTAGATACAAACGTGACTAAAAGGAATTTGGGTACACTTCCTGTCTTCTATGTTTACGGAGCGCCCAAAGTGCCAGTTGGATATTCAAAATATATAGCGAAAACCTACCCGAGACCGCTTAAATGAGGTTGAGACCCCCCGGGTCTTTCAATGTCCATAAAATTCAACCAAATCATTGACTCTGTATATATAAAGGTTGTATTAGATGGATTTACCAGAATAACGTCATCTTCTATATCTACGGAGGGCTAAGATAGTCAATTTTCAGTCGAAAAATGTCCAAATTTTAGGACAAAGGGCACAGGGTAATGGTGAGAGCCCCCTGATCACTCAATCTTTCTAATATTTGACAGACATTTAGTCAATAGGTAGATACAAACGTGACTAAAAGGAATTTGCGAATATAAACCCTTTTCAATGTTGCATATTTGTCTTTATGTCATATAGAGTTTTGTCAATAAACGACTTCAAAGATGTACTTTTGTGTATAATATTTCTTAAGACAAAAAGAAAAACCCATAACTCTAGAAATATTTATAACTATAAATAGAAATATATATGGAAAGCCAAAAAAACAAAACAAATCATTCGAAAAATGTCAAAATTTTAGGACAAAGGGCACAGGGTAATGGTGAGAGCCCCCTGATCTCTCAATCTTTCTAATATTTGACAGACATTTAGTCAATAGGTAGATACAAACGTGACTAAAAGGAATTTGGGTACACTTCCTGTCTTCTATGTTTACGGAGCGCCAAAGTGCCAGTTGGATATTCAAAATATATAGCGAAAACCTACCCGAGACCGCTTAAATGAGGTTGAGACCCCCCGGGTCTTTCAATGTCCATAAAATTCAACCAAATCATTGACTCTGTATATATAAAGGTTGTATTAGATGGATTTACCAGAATAACGTCATCTTCTATATCTACGGAGGGCTAAGATAGTCAATTTTCAGTCGAAAAATGTCCAAATTTTAGGACAAAGGGCACAGGGTAATGGTGAGAGCCCCCTGATCACTCAATCTTTCTATATTTGACAGACATTTAGTCAATAGGTAGATACAAACGTGACTAAAAGGAATTTGCGAATATAAACCCTTTTCAATGTTGCATATTTGTCTTTATGTCATATAGAGTTTTGTCAATAAACGACTTCAAAGATGTACTTTTGTGTATAATATTTCTTAAGACAAAAAGAAAAACCCATAACTCTAGAAATATTTATAACTATAAATAGAAATATATATGGAAAGCCAAAAAAACAAAACAAATCATTCGAAAAATGTCAAAATTTTAGGACAAAGGGCACAGGGTAATGGTGAGAGCCCCCTGATCTCTCAATCTTTCTAATATTTGACAGACATTTAGTCAATAGGTAGATACAAACGTGACTAAAAGGAATTTGGGTACACTTCCTGTCTTCTATGTTTACGGAGCGCCCAAAGTGCCAGTTGGATATTCAAAATATATAGCGAAAACCTACCCGAGACCGCTTAAATGAGGTTGAGACCCCCCGGGTCTTTCAATGTCCATAAAATTCAACCAAATCATTGACTCTGTATATATAAAGGTTGTATTAGATGGATTTACCAGAATAACGTCATCTTCTATATCTACGGAGGGCTAAGATAGTCAATTTTCAGTCGAAAAATGTCCAAATTTTAGGACAAAGGGCACAGGGTAATGGTGAGAGCCCCCTGATCACTCAATCTTTCTAATATTTGACAGACATTTAGTCAATAGGTAGATACAAACGTGACTAAAAGGAATTTGCGAATATAAACCCTTTTCAATGTTGCATATTTGTCTTTATGTCATATAGAGTTTTGTCAATAAACGACTTCAAAGATGTACTTTTGTGTATAATATTTCTTAAGACAAAAAGAAAAACCCATAACTCTAGAAATATTTATAACTATAAATAGAAATATATATGGAAAGCCAAAAAAACAAAACAAATCATTCGAAAAATGTCAAAATTTTAGGACAAAGGGCACAGGGTAATGGTGAGAGCCCCCTGATCTCTCAATCTTTCTAATATTTGACAGACATTTAGTCAATAGGTAGATACAAACGTGACTAAAAGGAATTTGGGTACACTTCCTGTCTTCTATGTTTACGGAGCGCCCAAAGTGCCAGTTGGATATTCAAAATATATAGCGAAAACCTACCCGAGACCGCTTAAATGAGGTTGAGACCCCCCGGGTCTTTCAATGTCCATAAAATTCAACCAAATCATTGACTCTGTATATATAAAGGTTGTATTAGATGGATTTACCAGAATAACGTCATCTTCTATATCTACGGAGGGCTAAGATAGTCAATTTTCAGTCGAAAAATGTCCAAATTTTAGGACAAAGGGCACAGGGTAATGGTGAGAGCCCCCTGATCACTCAATCTTTCTAATATTTGACAGACATTTAGTCAATAGGTAGATACAAACGTGACTAAAAGGAATTTGCGAATATAAACCCTTTTCAATGTTGCATATTTGTCTTTATGTCATATAGAGTTTTGTCAATAAACGACTTCAAAGATGTACTTTTGTGTATAATATTTCTTAAGACAAAAAGAAAAACCCATAACTCTAGAAATATTTATAACTATAAATAGAAATATATATGGAAAGCCAAAAAAACAAAACAAATCATTCGAAAAATGTCAAAATTTTAGGACAAAGGGCACAGGGTAATGGTGAGAGCCCCCTGATCTCTCAATCTTTCTAATATTTGACAGACATTTAGTCAATAGGTAGATACAAACGTGACTAAAAGGAATTTGGGTACACTTCCTGTCTTCTATGTTTACGGAGCGCCCAAAGTGCCAGTTGGATATTCAAAATATATAGCGAAAACCTACCCGAGACCGCTTAAATGAGGTTGAGACCCCCCGGGTCTTTCAATGTCCATAAAATTCAACCAAATCATTGACTCTGTATATATAAAGGTTGTATTAGATGGATTTACCAGAATAACGTCATCTTCTATATCTACGGAGGGCTAAGATAGTCAATTTTCAGTCGAAAAATGTCCAAATTTTAGGACAAAGGGCACAGGGTAATGGTGAGAGCCCCCTGATCACTCAATCTTTCTAATATTTGACAGACATTTAGTCAATAGGTAGATACAAACGTGACTAAAAGGAATTTGCGAATATAAACCCTTTTCAATGTTGCATATTTGTCTTTATGTCATATAGAGTTTTGTCAATAAACGACTTCAAAGATGTACTTTTGTGTATAATATTTCTTAAGACAAAAAGAAAAACCCATAACTCTAGAAATATTTATAACTATAAATAGAAATATATATGGAAAGCCAAAAAAACAAAACAAATCATTCGAAAAATGTCAAAATTTTAGGACAAAGGGCACAGGGTAATGGTGAGAGCCCCCTGATCTCTCAATCTTTCTAATATTTGACAGACATTTAGTCAATAGGTAGATACAAACGTGACTAAAAGGAATTTGGGTACACTTCCTGTCTTCTATGTTTACGGAGCGCCCAAAGTGCCAGTTGGATATTCAAAATATATAGCGAAAACCTACCCGAGACCGCTTAAATGAGGTTGAGACCCCCCGGGTCTTTCAATGTCCATAAAATTCAACCAAATCATTGACTCTGTATATATAAAGGTTGTATTAGATGGATTTACCAGAATAACGTCATCTTCTATATCTACGGAGGGCTAAGATAGTCAATTTTCAGTCGAAAAATGTCCAAATTTTAGGACAAAGGGCACAGGGTAATGGTGAGAGCCCCCTGATCACTCAATCTTTCTAATATTTGACAGACATTTAGTCAATAGGTAGATACAAACGTGACTAAAAGGAATTTGCGAATATAAACCCTTTTCAATGTTGCATATTTGTCTTTATGTCATATAGAGTTTTGTCAATAAACGACTTCAAAGATGTACTTTTGTGTATAATATTTCTTAAGACAAAAAGAAAAACCCATAACTCTAGAAATATTTATAACTATAAATAGAAATATATATGGAAAGCCAAAAAAACAAAACAAATCATTCGAAAAATGTCAAAATTTTAGGACAAAGGGCACAGGGTAATGGTGAGAGCCCCCTGATCTCTCAATCTTTCTAATATTTGACAGACATTTAGTCAATAGGTAGATACAAACGTGACTAAAAGGAATTTGGGTACACTTCCTGTCTTCTATGTTTACGGAGCGCCCAAAGTGCCAGTTGGATATTCAAAATATATAGCGAAAACCTACCCGAGACCGCTTAAATGAGGTTGAGACCCCCCGGGTCTTTCAATGTCCATAAAATTCAACCAAATCATTGACTCTGTATATATAAAGGTTGTATTAGATGGATTTACCAGAATAACGTCATCTTCTATATCTACGGAGGGCTAAGATAGTCAATTTTCAGTCGAAAAATGTCCAAATTTTAGGACAAAGGGCACAGGGTAATGGTGAGAGCCCCCTGATCACTCAATCTTTCTAATATTTGACAGACATTTAGTCAATAGGTAGATACAAACGTGACTAAAAGGAATTTGCGAATATAAACCCTTTTCAATGTTGCATATTTGTCTTTATGTCATATAGAGTTTTGTCAATAAACGACTTCAAAGATGTACTTTTGTGTATAATATTTCTTAAGACAAAAAGAAAAACCCATAACTCTAGAAATATTTATAACTATAAATAGAAATATATATGGAAAGCCAAAAAAACAAAACAAATCATTCGAAAAATGTCAAAATTTTAGGACAAAGGGCACAGGGTAATGGTGAGAGCCCCCTGATCTCTCAATCTTTCTAATATTTGACAGACATTTAGTCAATAGGTAGATACAAACGTGACTAAAAGGAATTTGGGTACACTTCCTGTCTTCTATGTTTACGGAGCGCCCAAAGTGCCAGTTGGATATTCAAAATATATAGCGAAAACCTACCCGAGACCGCTTAAATGAGGTTGAGACCCCCCGGGTCTTTCAATGTCCATAAAATTCAACCAAATCATTGACTCTGTATATATAAAGGTTGTATTAGATGGATTTACCAGAATAACGTCATCTTCTATATCTACGGAGGGCTAAGATAGTCAATTTTCAGTCGAAAAATGTCCAAATTTTAGGACAAAGGGCACAGGGTAATGGTGAGAGCCCCCTGATCACTCAATCTTTCTAATATTTGACAGACATTTAGTCAATAGGTAGATACAAACGTGACTAAAAGGAATTTGCGAATATAAACCCTTTTCAATGTTGCATATTTGTCTTTATGTCATATAGAGTTTTGTCAATAAACGACTTCAAAGATGTACTTTTGTGTATAATATTTCTTAAGACAAAAAGAAAAACCCATAACTCTAGAAATATTTATAACTATAAATAGAAATATATATGGAAAGCCAAAAAAACAAAACAAATCATTCGAAAAATGTCAAAATTTTAGGACAAAGGGCACAGGGTAATGGTGAGAGCCCCCTGATCTCTCAATCTTTCTAATATTTGACAGACATTTAGTCAATAGGTAGATACAAACGTGACTAAAAGGAATTTGGGTACACTTCCTGTCTTCTATGTTTACGGAGCGCCCAAAGTGCCAGTTGGATATTCAAAATATATAGCGAAAACCTACCCGAGACCGCTTAAATGAGGTTGAGACCCCCCGGGTCTTTCAATGTCCATAAAATTCAACCAAATCATTGACTCTGTATATATAAAGGTTGTATTAGATGGATTTACCAGAATAACGTCATCTTCTATATCTACGGAGGGCTAAGATAGTCAATTTTCAGTCGAAAAATGTCCAAATTTTAGGACAAAGGGCACAGGGTAATGGTGAGAGCCCCCTGATCACTCAATCTTTCTAATATTTGACAGACATTTAGTCAATAGGTAGATACAAACGTGACTAAAAGGAATTTGCGAATATAAACCCTTTTCAATGTTGCATATTTGTCTTTATGTCATATAGAGTTTTGTCAATAAACGACTTCAAAGATGTACTTTTGTGTATAATATTTCTTAAGACAAAAAGAAAAACCCATAACTCTAGAAATATTTATAACTATAAATAGAAATATATATGGAAAGCCAAAAAAACAAAACAAATCATTCGAAAAATGTCAAAATTTTAGGACAAAGGGCACAGGGTAATGGTGAGAGCCCCCTGATCTCTCAATCTTTCTAATATTTGACAGACATTTAGTCAATAGGTAGATACAAACGTGACTAAAAGGAATTTGGGTACACTTCCTGTCTTCTATGTTTACGGAGCGCCCAAAGTGCCAGTTGGATATTCAAAATATATAGCGAAAACCTACCCGAGACCGCTTAAATGAGGTTGAGACCCCCCGGGTCTTTCAATGTCCATAAAATTCAACCAAATCATTGACTCTGTATATATAAAGGTTGTATTAGATGGATTTACCAGAATAACGTCATCTTCTATATCTACGGAGGGCTAAGATAGTCAATTTTCAGTCGAAAAATGTCCAAATTTTAGGACAAAGGGCACAGGGTAATGGTGAGAGCCCCCTGATCACTCAATCTTTCTAATATTTGACAGACATTTAGTCAATAGGTAGATACAAACGTGACTAAAAGGAATTTGCGAATATAAACCCTTTTCAATGTTGCATATTTGTCTTTATGTCATATAGAGTTTTGTCAATAAACGACTTCAAAGATGTACTTTTGTGTATAATATTTCTTAAGACAAAAAGAAAAACCCATAACTCTAGAAATATTTATAACTATAAATAGAAATATATATGGAAAGCCAAAAAAACAAAACAAATCATTCGAAAAATGTCAAAATTTTAGGACAAAGGGCACAGGGTAATGGTGAGAGCCCCCTGATCTCTCAATCTTTCTAATATTTGACAGACATTTAGTCAATAGGTAGATACAAACGTGACTAAAAGGAATTTGGGTACACTTCCTGTCTTCTATGTTTACGGAGCGCCCAAAGTGCCAGTTGGATATTCAAAATATATAGCGAAAACCTACCCGAGACCGCTTAAATGAGGTTGAGACCCCCCGGGTCTTTCAATGTCCATAAAATTCAACCAAATCATTGACTCTGTATATATAAAGGTTGTATTAGATGGATTTACCAGAATAACGTCATCTTCTATATCTACGGAGGGCTAAGATAGTCAATTTTCAGTCGAAAAATGTCCAAATTTTAGGACAAAGGGCACAGGGTAATGGTGAGAGCCCCCTGATCACTCAATCTTTCTAATATTTGACAGACATTTAGTCAATAGGTAGATACAAACGTGACTAAAAGGAATTTGCGAATATAAACCCTTTTCAATGTTGCATATTTGTCTTTATGTCATATAGAGTTTTGTCAATAAACGACTTCAAAGATGTACTTTTGTGTATAATATTTCTTAAGACAAAAAGAAAAACCCATAACTCTAGAAATATTTATAACTATAAATAGAAATATATATGGAAAGCCAAAAAAACAAAACAAATCATTCGAAAAATGTCAAAATTTTAGGACAAAGGGCACAGGGTAATGGTGAGAGCCCCCTGATCTCTCAATCTTTCTAATATTTGACAGACATTTAGTCAATAGGTAGATACAAACGTGACTAAAAGGAATTTGGGTACACTTCCTGTCTTCTATGTTTACGGAGCGCCCAAAGTGCCAGTTGGATATTCAAAATATATAGCGAAAACCTACCCGAGACCGCTTAAATGAGGTTGAGACCCCCCGGGTCTTTCAATGTCCATAAAATTCAACCAAATCATTGACTCTGTATATATAAAGGTTGTATTAGATGGATTTACCAGAATAACGTCATCTTCTATATCTACGGAGGGCTAAGATAGTCAATTTTCAGTCGAAAAATGTCCAAATTTTAGGACAAAGGGCACAGGGTAATGGTGAGAGCCCCCTGATCACTCAATCTTTCTAATATTTGACAGACATTTAGTCAATAGGTAGATACAAACGTGACTAAAAGGAATTTGCGAATATAAACCCTTTTCAATGTTGCATATTTGTCTTTATGTCATATAGAGTTTTGTCAATAAACGACTTCAAAGATGTACTTTTGTGTATAATATTTCTTAAGACAAAAAGAAAAACCCATAACTCTAGAAATATTTATAACTATAAATAGAAATATATATGGAAAGCCAAAAAAACAAAACAAATCATTCGAAAAATGTCAAAATTTTAGGACAAAGGGCACAGGGTAATGGTGAGAGCCCCCTGATCTCTCAATCTTTCTAATATTTGACAGACATTTAGTCAATAGGTAGATACAAACGTGACTAAAAGGAATTTGGGTACACTTCCTGTCTTCTATGTTTACGGAGCGCCCAAAGTGCCAGTTGGATATTCAAAATATATAGCGAAAACCTACCCGAGACCGCTTAAATGAGGTTGAGACCCCCCGGGTCTTTCAATGTCCATAAAATTCAACCAAATCATTGACTCTGTATATATAAAGGTTGTATTAGATGGATTTACCAGAATAACGTCATCTTCTATATCTACGGAGGGCTAAGATAGTCAATTTTCAGTCGAAAAATGTCCAAATTTTAGGACAAAGGGCACAGGGTAATGGTGAGAGCCCCCTGATCACTCAATCTTTCTAATATTTGACAGACATTTAGTCAATAGGTAGATACAAACGTGACTAAAAGGAATTTGCGAATATAAACCCTTTTCAATGTTGCATATTTGTCTTTATGTCATATAGAGTTTTGTCAATAAACGACTTCAAAGATGTACTTTTGTGTATAATATTTCTTAAGACAAAAAGAAAAACCCATAACTCTAGAAATATTTATAACTATAAATAGAAATATATATGGAAAGCCAAAAAAACAAAACAAATCATTCGAAAAATGTCAAAATTTTAGGACAAAGGGCACAGGGTAATGGTGAGAGCCCCCTGATCTCTCAATCTTTCTAATATTTGACAGACATTTAGTCAATAGGTAGATACAAACGTGACTAAAAGGAATTTGGGTACACTTCCTGTCTTCTATGTTTACGGAGCGCCCAAAGTGCCAGTTGGATATTCAAAATATATAGCGAAAACCTACCCGAGACCGCTTAAATGAGGTTGAGACCCCCCGGGTCTTTCAATGTCCATAAAATTCAACCAAATCATTGACTCTGTATATATAAAGGTTGTATTAGATGGATTTACCAGAATAACGTCATCTTCTATATCTACGGAGGGCTAAGATAGTCAATTTTCAGTCGAAAAATGTCCAAATTTTAGGATAAAGGGCACAGGGTAATGGTGAGAGCCCCCTGATCACTCAATCTTTCTAATATTTGACAGACATTTAGTCAATAGGTAGATACAAACGTGACTAAAAGGAATTTGCGAATATAAACCCTTTTCAATGTTGCATATTTGTCTTTATGTCATATAGAGTTTTGTCAATAAACGACTTCAAAGATGTACTTTTGTGTATAATATTTCTTAAGACAAAAAGAAAAACCCATAACTCTAGAAATATTTATAACTATAAATAGAAATATATATGGAAAGCCAAAAAAACAAAACAAATCATTCGAAAAATGTCAAAATTTTAGGACAAAGGGCACAGGGTAATGGTGAGAGCCCCCTGATCTCTCAATCTTTCTAATATTTGACAGACATTTAGTCAATAGGTAGATACAAACGTGACTAAAAGGAATTTGGGTACACTTCCTGTCTTCTATGTTTACGGAGCGCCCAAAGTGCCAGTTGGATATTCAAAATATATAGCGAAAACCTACCCGAGACCGCTTAAATGAGGTTGAGACCCCCCGGGTCTTTCAATGTCCATAAAATTCAACCAAATCATTGACTCTGTATATATAAAGGTTGTATTAGATGGATTTACCAGAATAACGTCATCTTCTATATCTACGGAGGGCTAAGATAGTCAATTTTCAGTCGAAAAATGTCCAAATTTTAGGACAAAGGGCACAGGGTAATGGTGAGAGCCCCCTGATCACTCAATCTTTCTAATATTTGACAGACATTTAGTCAATAGGTAGATACAAACGTGACTAAAAGGAATTTGCGAATATAAACCCTTTTCAATGTTGCATATTTGTCTTTATGTCATATAGAGTTTTGTCAATAAACGACTTCAAAGATGTACTTTTGTGTATAATATTTCTTAAGACAAAAAGAAAAACCCATAACTCTAGAAATATTTATAACTATAAATAGAAATATATATGGAAAGCCAAAAAAACAAAACAAATCATTCGAAAAATGTCAAAATTTTAGGACAAAGGGCACAGGGTAATGGTGAGAGCCCCCTGATCTCTCAATCTTTCTAATATTTGACAGACATTTAGTCAATAGGTAGATACAAACGTGACTAAAAGGAATTTGGGTACACTTCCTGTCTTCTATGTTTACGGAGCGCCCAAAGTGCCAGTTGGATATTCAAAATATATAGCGAAAACCTACCCGAGACCGCTTAAATGAGGTTGAGACCCCCCGGGTCTTTCAATGTCCATAAAATTCAACCAAATCATTGACTCTGTATATATAAAGGTTGTATTAGATGGATTTACCAGAATAACGTCATCTTCTATATCTACGGAGGGCTAAGATAGTCAATTTTCAGTCGAAAAATGTCCAAATTTTAGGACAAAGGGCACAGGGTAATGGTGAGAGCCCCCTGATCACTCAATCTTTCTAATATTTGACAGACATTTAGTCAATAGGTAGATACAAACGTGACTAAAAGGAATTTGCGAATATAAACCCTTTTCAATGTTGCATATTTGTCTTTATGTCATATAGAGTTTTGTCAATAAACGACTTCAAAGATGTACTTTTGTGTATAATATTTCTTAAGACAAAAAGAAAAACCCATAACTCTAGAAATATTTATAACTATAAATAGAAATATATATGGAAAGCCAAAAAAACAAAACAAATCATTCGAAAAATGTCAAAATTTTAGGACAAAGGGCACAGGGTAATGGTGAGAGCCCCCTGATCTCTCAATCTTTCTAATATTTGACAGACATTTAGTCAATAGGTAGATACAAACGTGACTAAAAGGAATTTGGGTACACTTCCTGTCTTCTATGTTTACGGAGCGCCCAAAGTGCCAGTTGGATATTCAAAATATATAGCGAAAACCTACCCGAGACCGCTTAAATGAGGTTGAGACCCCCCGGGTCTTTCAATGTCCATAAAATTCAACCAAATCATTGACTCTGTATATATAAAGGTTGTATTAGATGGATTTACCAGAATAACGTCATCTTCTATATCTACGGAGGGCTAAGATAGTCAATTTTCAGTCGAAAAATGTCCAAATTTTAGGACAAAGGGCACAGGGTAATGGTGAGAGCCCCCTGATCACTCAATCTTTCTAATATTTGACAGACATTTAGTCAATAGGTAGATACAAACGTGACTAAAAGGAATTTGCGAATATAAACCCTTTTCAATGTTGCATATTTGTCTTTATGTCATATAGAGTTTTGTCAATAAACGACTTCAAAGATGTACTTTTGTGTATAATATTTCTTAAGACAAAAAGAAAAACCCATAACTCTAGAAATATTTATAACTATAAATAGAAATATATATGGAAAGCCAAAAAAACAAAACAAATCATTCGAAAAATGTCAAAATTTTAGGACAAAGGGCACAGGGTAATGGTGAGAGCCCCCTGATCTCTCAATCTTTCTAATATTTGACAGACATTTAGTCAATAGGTAGATACAAACGTGACTAAAAGGAATTTGGGTACACTTCCTGTCTTCTATGTTTACGGAGCGCCCAAAGTGCCAGTTGGATATTCAAAATATATAGCGAAAACCTACCCGAGACCGCTTAAATGAGGTTGAGACCCCCCGGGTCTTTCAATGTCCATAAAATTCAACCAAATCATTGACTCTGTATATATAAAGGTTGTATTAGATGGATTTACCAGAATAACGTCATCTTCTATATCTACGGAGGGCTAAGATAGTCAATTTTCAGTCGAAAAATGTCCAAATTTTAGGACAAAGGGCACAGGGTAATGGTGAGAGCCCCCTGATCACTCAATCTTTCTAATATTTGACAGACATTTAGTCAATAGGTAGATACAAACGTGACTAAAAGGAATTTGCGAATATAAACCCTTTTCAATGTTGCATATTTGTCTTTATGTCATATAGAGTTTTGTCAATAAACGACTTCAAAGATGTACTTTTGTGTATAATATTTCTTAAGACAAAAAGAAAAACCCATAACTCTAGAAATATTTATAACTATAAATAGAAATATATATGGAAAGCCAAAAAAACAAAACAAATCATTCGAAAAATGTCAAAATTTTAGGACAAAGGGCACAGGGTAATGGTGAGAGCCCCCTGATCTCTCAATCTTTCTAATATTTGACAGACATTTAGTCAATAGGTAGATACAAACGTGACTAAAAGGAATTTGGGTACACTTCCTGTCTTCTATGTTTACGGAGCGCCCAAAGTGCCAGTTGGATATTCAAAATATATAGCGAAAACCTACCCGAGACCGCTTAAATGAGGTTGAGACCCCCCGGGTCTTTCAATGTCCATAAAATTCAACCAAATCATTGACTCTGTATATATAAAGGTTGTATTAGATGGATTTACCAGAATAACGTCATCTTCTATATCTACGGAGGGCTAAGATAGTCAATTTTCAGTCGAAAAATGTCCAAATTTTAGGACAAAGGGCACAGGGTAATGGTGAGAGCCCCCTGATCACTCAATCTTTCTAATATTTGACAGACATTTAGTCAATAGGTAGATACAAACGTGACTAAAAGGAATTTGCGAATATAAACCCTTTTCAATGTTGCATATTTGTCTTTATGTCATATAGAGTTTTGTCAATAAACGACTTCAAAGATGTACTTTTGTGTATAATATTTCTTAAGACAAAAAGAAAAACCCATAACTCTAGAAATATTTATAACTATAAATAGAAATATATATGGAAAGCCAAAAAAACAAAACAAATCATTCGAAAAATGTCAAAATTTTAGGACAAAGGGCACAGGGTAATGGTGAGAGCCCCCTGATCTCTCAATCTTTCTAATATTTGACAGACATTTAGTCAATAGGTAGATACAAACGTGACTAAAAGGAATTTGGGTACACTTCCTGTCTTCTATGTTTACGGAGCGCCCAAAGTGCCAGTTGGATATTCAAAATATATAGCGAAAACCTACCCGAGACCGCTTAAATGAGGTTGAGACCCCCCGGGTCTTTCAATGTCCATAAAATTCAACCAAATCATTGACTCTGTATATATAAAGGTTGTATTAGATGGATTTACCAGAATAACGTCATCTTCTATATCTACGGAGGGCTAAGATAGTCAATTTTCAGTCGAAAAATGTCCAAATTTTAGGACAAAGGGCACAGGGTAATGGTGAGAGCCCCCTGATCACTCAATCTTTCTAATATTTGACAGACATTTAGTCAATAGGTAGATACAAACGTGACTAAAAGGAATTTGCGAATATAAACCCTTTTCAATGTTGCATATTTGTCTTTATGTCATATAGAGTTTTGTCAATAAACGACTTCAAAGATGTACTTTTGTGTATAATATTTCTTAAGACAAAAAGAAAAACCCATAACTCTAGAAATATTTATAACTATAAATAGAAATATATATGGAAAGCCAAAAAAACAAAACAAATCATTCGAAAAATGTCAAAATTTTAGGACAAAGGGCACAGGGTAATGGTGAGAGCCCCCTGATCTCTCAATCTTTCTAATATTTGACAGACATTTAGTCAATAGGTAGATACAAACGTGACTAAAAGGAATTTGGGTACACTTCCTGTCTTCTATGTTTACGGAGCGCCCAAAGTGCCAGTTGGATATTCAAAATATATAGCGAAAACCTACCCGAGACCGCTTAAATGAGGTTGAGACCCCCCGGGTCTTTCAATGTCCATAAAATTCAACCAAATCATTGACTCTGTATATATAAAGGTTGTATTAGATGGATTTACCAGAATAACGTCATCTTCTATATCTACGGAGGGCTAAGATAGTCAATTTTCAGTCGAAAAATGTCCAAATTTTAGGACAAAGGGCACAGGGTAATGGTGAGAGCCCCCTGATCACTCAATCTTTCTAATATTTGACAGACATTTAGTCAATAGGTAGATACAAACGTGACTAAAAGGAATTTGCGAATATAAACCCTTTTCAATGTTGCATATTTGTCTTTATGTCATATAGAGTTTTGTCAATAAACGACTTCAAAGATGTACTTTTGTGTATAATATTTCTTAAGACAAAAAGAAAAACCCATAACTCTAGAAATATTTATAACTATAAATAGAAATATATATGGAAAGCCAAAAAAACAAAACAAATCATTCGAAAAATGTCAAAATTTTAGGACAAAGGGCACAGGGTAATGGTGAGAGCCCCCTGATCTCTCAATCTTTCTAATATTTGACAGACATTTAGTCAATAGGTAGATACAAACGTGACTAAAAGGAATTTGGGTACACTTCCTGTCTTCTATGTTTACGGAGCGCCCAAAGTGCCAGTTGGATATTCAAAATATATAGCGAAAACCTACCCGAGACCGCTTAAATGAGGTTGAGACCCCCCGGGTCTTTCAATGTCCATAAAATTCAACCAAATCATTGACTCTGTATATATAAAGGTTGTATTAGATGGATTTACCAGAATAACGTCATCTTCTATATCTACGGAGGGCTAAGATAGTCAATTTTCAGTCGAAAAATGTCCAAATTTTAGGACAAAGGGCACAGGGTAATGGTGAGAGCCCCCTGATCACTCAATCTTTCTAATATTTGACAGACATTTAGTCAATAGGTAGATACAAACGTGACTAAAAGGAATTTGCGAATATAAACCCTTTTCAATGTTGCATATTTGTCTTTATGTCATATAGAGTTTTGTCAATAAACGACTTCAAAGATGTACTTTTGTGTATAATATTTCTTAAGACAAAAAGAAAAACCCATAACTCTAGAAATATTTATAACTATAAATAGAAATATATATGGAAAGCCAAAAAAACAAAACAAATCATTCGAAAAATGTCAAAATTTTAGGACAAAGGGCACAGGGTAATGGTGAGAGCCCCCTGATCTCTCAATCTTTCTAATATTTGACAGACATTTAGTCAATAGGTAGATACAAACGTGACTAAAAGGAATTTGGGTACACTTCCTGTCTTCTATGTTTACGGAGCGCCCAAAGTGCCAGTTGGATATTCAAAATATATAGCGAAAACCTACCCGAGACCGCTTAAATGAGGTTGAGACCCCCCGGGTCTTTCAATGTCCATAAAATTCAACCAAATCATTGACTCTGTATATATAAAGGTTGTATTAGATGGATTTACCAGAATAACGTCATCTTCTATATCTACGGAGGGCTAAGATAGTCAATTTTCAGTCGAAAAATGTCCAAATTTTAGGACAAAGGGCACAGGGTAATGGTGAGAGCCCCCTGATCACTCAATCTTTCTAATATTTGACAGACATTTAGTCAATAGGTAGATACAAACGTGACTAAAAGGAATTTGCGAATATAAACCCTTTTCAATGTTGCATATTTGTCTTTATGTCATATAGAGTTTTGTCAATAAACGACTTCAAAGATGTACTTTTGTGTATAATATTTCTTAAGACAAAAAGAAAAACCCATAACTCTAGAAATATTTATAACTATAAATAGAAATATATATGGAAAGCCAAAAAAACAAAACAAATCATTCGAAAAATGTCAAAATTTTAGGACAAAGGGCACAGGGTAATGGTGAGAGCCCCCTGATCTCTCAATCTTTCTAATATTTGACAGACATTTAGTCAATAGGTAGATACAAACGTGACTAAAAGGAATTTGGGTACACTTCCTGTCTTCTATGTTTACGGAGCGCCCAAAGTGCCAGTTGGATATTCAAAATATATAGCGAAAACCTACCCGAGACCGCTTAAATGAGGTTGAGACCCCCCGGGTCTTTCAATGTCCATAAAATTCAACCAAATCATTGACTCTGTATATATAAAGGTTGTATTAGATGGATTTACCAGAATAACGTCATCTTCTATATCTACGGAGGGCTAAGATAGTCAATTTTCAGTCGAAAAATGTCCAAATTTTAGGACAAAGGGCACAGGGTAATGGTGAGAGCCCCCTGATCACTCAATCTTTCTAATATTTGACAGACATTTAGTCAATAGGTAGATACAAACGTGACTAAAAGGAATTTGCGAATATAAACCCTTTTCAATGTTGCATATTTGTCTTTATGTCATATAGAGTTTTGTCAATAAACGACTTCAAAGATGTACTTTTGTGTATAATATTTCTTAAGACAAAAAGAAAAACCCATAACTCTAGAAATATTTATAACTATAAATAGAAATATATATGGAAAGCCAAAAAAACAAAACAAATCATTCGAAAAATGTCAAAATTTTAGGACAAAGGGCACAGGGTAATGGTGAGAGCCCCCTGATCTCTCAATCTTTCTAATATTTGACAGACATTTAGTCAATAGGTAGATACAAACGTGACTAAAAGGAATTTGGGTACACTTCCTGTCTTCTATGTTTACGGAGCGCCCAAAGTGCCAGTTGGATATTCAAAATATATAGCGAAAACCTACCCGAGACCGCTTAAATGAGGTTGAGACCCCCCGGGTCTTTCAATGTCCATAAAATTCAACCAAATCATTGACTCTGTATATATAAAGGTTGTATTAGATGGATTTACCAGAATAACGTCATCTTCTATATCTACGGAGGGCTAAGATAGTCAATTTTCAGTCGAAAAATGTCCAAATTTTAGGACAAAGGGCACAGGGTAATGGTGAGAGCCCCCTGATCACTCAATCTTTCTAATATTTGACAGACATTTAGTCAATAGGTAGATACAAACGTGACTAAAAGGAATTTGCGAATATAAACCCTTTTCAATGTTGCATATTTGTCTTTATGTCATATAGAGTTTTGTCAATAAACGACTTCAAAGATGTACTTTTGTGTATAATATTTCTTAAGACAAAAAGAAAAACCCATAACTCTAGAAATATTTATAACTATAAATAGAAATATATATGGAAAGCCAAAAACACAAAACAAATCATTCGAAAAATGTCAAAATTTTAGGACAAAGGGCACAGGGTAATGGTGAGAGCCCCCTGATCTCTCAATCTTTCTAATATTTGACAGACATTTAGTCAATAGGTAGATACAAACGTGACTAAAAGGAATTTGGGTACACTTCCTGTCTTCTATGTTTACGGAGCGCCCAAAGTGCCAGTTGGATATTCAAAATATATAGCGAAAACCTACCCGAGACCGCTTAAATGAGGTTGAGACCCCCCGGGTCTTTCAATGTCCATAAAATTCAACCAAATCATTGACTCTGTATATATAAAGGTTGTATTAGATGGATTTACCAGAATAACGTCATCTTCTATATCTACGGAGGGCTAAGATAGTCAATTTTCAGTCGAAAAATGTCCAAATTTTAGGACAAAGGGCACAGGGTAATGGTGAGAGCCCCCTGATCACTCAATCTTTCTAATATTTGACAGACATTTAGTCAATAGGTAGATACAAACGTGACTAAAAGGAATTTGCGAATATAAACCCTTTTCAATGTTGCATATTTGTCTTTATGTCATATAGAGTTTTGTCAATAAACGACTTCAAAGATGTACTTTTGTGTATAATATTTCTTAAGACAAAAAGAAAAACCCATAACTCTAGAAATATTTATAACTATAAATAGAAATATATATGGAAAGCCAAAAAAACAAAACAAATCATTCGAAAAATGTCAAAATTTTAGGACAAAGGGCACAGGGTAATGGTGAGAGCCCCCTGATCTCTCAATCTTTCTAATATTTGACAGACATTTAGTCAATAGGTAGATACAAACGTGACTAAAAGGAATTTGGGTACACTTCCTGTCTTCTATGTTTACGGAGCGCCCAAAGTGCCAGTTGGATATTCAAAATATATAGCGAAAACCTACCCGAGACCGCTTAAATGAGGTTGAGACCCCCCGGGTCTTTCAATGTCCATAAAATTCAACCAAATCATTGACTCTGTATATATAAAGGTTGTATTAGATGGATTTACCAGAATAACGTCATCTTCTATATCTACGGAGGGCTAAGATAGTCAATTTTCAGTCGAAAAATGTCCAAATTTTAGGACAAAGGGCACAGGGTAATGGTGAGAGCCCCCTGATCACTCAATCTTTCTAATATTTGACAGACATTTAGTCAATAGGTAGATACAAACGTGACTAAAAGGAATTTGCGAATATAAACCCTTTTCAATGTTGCATATTTGTCTTTATGTCATATAGAGTTTTGTCAATAAACGACTTCAAAGATGTACTTTTGTGTATAATATTTCTTAAGACAAAAAGAAAAACCCATAACTCTAGAAATATTTATAACTATAAATAGAAATATATATGGAAAGCCAAAAAAACAAAACAAATCATTCGAAAAATGTCAAAATTTTAGGACAAAGGGCACAGGGTAATGGTGAGAGCCCCCTGATCTCTCAATCTTTCTAATATTTGACAGACATTTAGTCAATAGGTAGATACAAACGTGACTAAAAGGAATTTGGGTACACTTCCTGTCTTCTATGTTTACGGAGCGCCCAAAGTGCCAGTTGGATATTCAAAATATATAGCGAAAACCTACCCGAGACCGCTTAAATGAGGTTGAGACCCCCCGGGTCTTTCAATGTCCATAAAATTCAACCAAATCATTGACTCTGTATATATAAAGGTTGTATTAGATGGATTTACCAGAATAACGTCATCTTCTATATCTACGGAGGGCTAAGATAGTCAATTTTCAGTCGAAAAATGTCCAAATTTTAGGACAAAGGGCACAGGGTAATGGTGAGAGCCCCCTGATCACTCAATCTTTCTAATATTTGACAGACATTTAGTCAATAGGTAGATACAAACGTGACTAAAAGGAATTTGCGAATATAAACCCTTTTCAATGTTGCATATTTGTCTTTATGTCATATAGAGTTTTGTCAATAAACGACTTCAAAGATGTACTTTTGTGTATAATATTTCTTAAGACAAAAAGAAAAACCCATAACTCTAGAAATATTTATAACTATAAATAGAAATATATATGGAAAGCCAAAAAAACAAAACAAATCATTCGAAAAATGTCAAAATTTTAGGACAAAGGGCACAGGGTAATGGTGAGAGCCCCCTGATCTCTCAATCTTTCTAATATTTGACAGACATTTAGTCAATAGGTAGATACAAACGTGACTAAAAGGAATTTGGGTACACTTCCTGTCTTCTATGTTTACGGAGCGCCCAAAGTGCCAGTTGGATATTCAAAATATATAGCGAAAACCTACCCGAGACCGCTTAAATGAGGTTGAGACCCCCCGGGTCTTTCAATGTCCATAAAATTCAACCAAATCATTGACTCTGTATATATAAAGGTTGTATTAGATGGATTTACCAGAATAACGTCATCTTCTATATCTACGGAGGGCTAAGATAGTCAATTTTCAGTCGAAAAATGTCCAAATTTTAGGACAAAGGGCACAGGGTAATGGTGAGAGCCCCCTGATCACTCAATCTTTCTAATATTTGACAGACATTTAGTCAATAGGTAGATACAAACGTGACTAAAAGGAATTTGCGAATATAAACCCTTTTCAATGTTGCATATTTGTCTTTATGTCATATAGAGTTTTGTCAATAAACGACTTCAAAGATGTACTTTTGTGTATAATATTTCTTAAGACAAAAAGAAAAACCCATAACTCTAGAAATATTTATAACTATAAATAGAAATATATATGGAAAGCCAAAAAAACAAAACAAATCATTCGAAAAATGTCAAAATTTTAGGACAAAGGGCACAGGGTAATGGTGAGAGCCCCCTGATCTCTCAATCTTTCTAATATTTGACAGACATTTAGTCAATAGGTAGATACAAACGTGACTAAAAGGAATTTGGGTACACTTCCTGTCTTCTATGTTTACGGAGCGCCCAAAGTGCCAGTTGGATATTCAAAATATATAGCGAAAACCTACCCGAGACCGCTTAAATGAGGTTGAGACCCCCCGGGTCTTTCAATGTCCATAAAATTCAACCAAATCATTGACTCTGTATATATAAAGGTTGTATTAGATGGATTTACCAGAATAACGTCATCTTCTATATCTACGGAGGGCTAAGATAGTCAATTTTCAGTCGAAAAATGTCCAAATTTTAGGACAAAGGGCACAGGGTAATGGTGAGAGCCCCCTGATCACTCAATCTTTCTAATATTTGACAGACATTTAGTCAATAGGTAGATACAAACGTGACTAAAAGGAATTTGCGAATATAAACCCTTTTCAATGTTGCATATTTGTCTTTATGTCATATAGAGTTTTGTCAATAAACGACTTCAAAGATGTACTTTTGTGTATAATATTTCTTAAGACAAAAAGAAAAACCCATAACTCTAGAAATATTTATAACTATAAATAGAAATATATATGGAAAGCCAAAAAAACAAAACAAATCATTCGAAAAATGTCAAAATTTTAGGACAAAGGGCACAGGGTAATGGTGAGAGCCCCCTGATCTCTCAATCTTTCTAATATTTGACAGACATTTAGTCAATAGGTAGATACAAACGTGACTAAAAGGAATTTGGGTACACTTCCTGTCTTCTATGTTTACGGAGCGCCCAAAGTGCCAGTTGGATATTCAAAATATATAGCGAAAACCTACCCGAGACCGCTTAAATGAGGTTGAGACCCCCCGGGTCTTTCAATGTCCATAAAATTCAACCAAATCATTGACTCTGTATATATAAAGGTTGTATTAGATGGATTTACCAGAATAACGTCATCTTCTATATCTACGGAGGGCTAAGATAGTCAATTTTCAGTCGAAAAATGTCCAAATTTTAGGACAAAGGGCACAGGGTAATGGTGAGAGCCCCCTGATCACTCAATCTTTCTAATATTTGACAGACATTTAGTCAATAGGTAGATACAAACGTGACTAAAAGGAATTTGCGAATATAAACCCTTTTCAATGTTGCATATTTGTCTTTATGTCATATAGAGTTTTGTCAATAAACGACTTCAAAGATGTACTTTTGTGTATAATATTTCTTAAGACAAAAAGAAAAACCCATAACTCTAGAAATATTTATAACTATAAATAGAAATATATATGGAAAGCCAAAAAAACAAAACAAATCATTCGAAAAATGTCAAAATTTTAGGACAAAGGGCACAGGGTAATGGTGAGAGCCCCCTGATCTCTCAATCTTTCTAATATTTGACAGACATTTAGTCAATAGGTAGATACAAACGTGACTAAAAGGAATTTGGGTACACTTCCTGTCTTCTATGTTTACGGAGCGCCCAAAGTGCCAGTTGGATATTCAAAATATATAGCGAAAACCTACCCGAGACCGCTTAAATGAGGTTGAGACCCCCCGGGTCTTTCAATGTCCATAAAATTCAACCAAATCATTGACTCTGTATATATAAAGGTTGTATTAGATGGATTTACCAGAATAACGTCATCTTCTATATCTACGGAGGGCTAAGATAGTCAATTTTCAGTCGAAAAATGTCCAAATTTTAGGACAAAGGGCACAGGGTAATGGTGAGAGCCCCCTGATCACTCAATCTTTCTAATATTTGACAGACATTTAGTCAATAGGTAGATACAAACGTGACTAAAAGGAATTTGCGAATATAAACCCTTTTCAATGTTGCATATTTGTCTTTATGTCATATAGAGTTTTGTCAATAAACGACTTCAAAGATGTACTTTTGTGTATAATATTTCTTAAGACAAAAAGAAAAACCCATAACTCTAGAAATATTTATAACTATAAATAGAAATATATATGGAAAGCCAAAAAAACAAAACAAATCATTCGAAAAATGTCAAAATTTTAGGACAAAGGGCACAGGGTAATGGTGAGAGCCCCCTGATCTCTCAATCTTTCTAATATTTGACAGACATTTAGTCAATAGGTAGATACAAACGTGACTAAAAGGAATTTGGGTACACTTCCTGTCTTCTATGTTTACGGAGCGCCCAAAGTGCCAGTTGGATATTCAAAATATATAGCGAAAACCTACCCGAGACCGCTTAAATGAGGTTGAGACCCCCCGGGTCTTTCAATGTCCATAAAATTCAACCAAATCATTGACTCTGTATATATAAAGGTTGTATTAGATGGATTTACCAGAATAACGTCATCTTCTATATCTACGGAGGGCTAAGATAGTCAATTTTCAGTCGAAAAATGTCCAAATTTTAGGACAAAGGGCACAGGGTAATGGTGAGAGCCCCCTGATCACTCAATCTTTCTAATATTTGACAGACATTTAGTCAATAGGTAGATACAAACGTGACTAAAAGGAATTTGCGAATATAAACCCTTTTCAATGTTGCATATTTGTCTTTATGTCATATAGAGTTTTGTCAATAAACGACTTCAAAGATGTACTTTTGTGTATAATATTTCTTAAGACAAAAAGAAAAACCCATAACTCTAGAAATATTTATAACTATAAATAGAAATATATATGGAAAGCCAAAAAAACAAAACAAATCATTCGAAAAATGTCAAAATTTTAGGACAAAGGGCACAGGGTAATGGTGAGAGCCCCCTGATCTCTCAATCTTTCTAATATTTGACAGACATTTAGTCAATAGGTAGATACAAACGTGACTAAAAGGAATTTGGGTACACTTCCTGTCTTCTATGTTTACGGAGCGCCCAAAGTGCCAGTTGGATATTCAAAATATATAGCGAAAACCTACCCGAGACCGCTTAAATGAGGTTGAGACCCCCCGGGTCTTTCAATGTCCATAAAATTCAACCAAATCATTGACTCTGTATATATAAAGGTTGTATTAGATGGATTTACCAGAATAACGTCATCTTCTATATCTACGGAGGGCTAAGATAGTCAATTTTCAGTCGAAAAATGTCCAAATTTTAGGACAAAGGGCACAGGGTAATGGTGAGAGCCCCCTGATCACTCAATCTTTCTAATATTTGACAGACATTTAGTCAATAGGTAGATACAAACGTGACTAAAAGGAATTTGCGAATATAAACCCTTTTCAATGTTGCATATTTGTCTTTATGTCATATAGAGTTTTGTCAATAAACGACTTCAAAGATGTACTTTTGTGTATAATATTTCTTAAGACAAAAAGAAAAACCCATAACTCTAGAAATATTTATAACTATAAATAGAAATATATATGGAAAGCCAAAAAAACAAAACAAATCATTCGAAAAATGTCAAAATTTTAGGACAAAGGGCACAGGGTAATGGTGAGAGCCCCCTGATCTCTCAATCTTTCTAATATTTGACAGACATTTAGTCAATAGGTAGATACAAACGTGACTAAAAGGAATTTGGGTACACTTCCTGTCTTCTATGTTTACGGAGCGCCCAAAGTGCCAGTTGGATATTCAAAATATATAGCGAAAACCTACCCGAGACCGCTTAAATGAGGTTGAGACCCCCCGGGTCTTTCAATGTCCATAAAATTCAACCAAATCATTGACTCTGTATATATAAAGGTTGTATTAGATGGATTTACCAGAATAACGTCATCTTCTATATCTACGGAGGGCTAAGATAGTCAATTTTCAGTCGAAAAATGTCCAAATTTTAGGACAAAGGGCACAGGGTAATGGTGAGAGCCCCCTGATCACTCAATCTTTCTAATATTTGACAGACATTTAGTCAATAGGTAGATACAAACGTGACTAAAAGGAATTTGCGAATATAAACCCTTTTCAATGTTGCATATTTGTCTTTATGTCATATAGAGTTTTGTCAATAAACGACTTCAAAGATGTACTTTTGTGTATAATATTTCTTAAGACAAAAAGAAAAACCCATAACTCTAGAAATATTTATAACTATAAATAGAAATATATATGGAAAGCCAAAAAAACAAAACAAATCATTCGAAAAATGTCAAAATTTTAGGACAAAGGGCACAGGGTAATGGTGAGAGCCCCCTGATCTCTCAATCTTTCTAATATTTGACAGACATTTAGTCAATAGGTAGATACAAACGTGACTAAAAGGAATTTGGGTACACTTCCTGTCTTCTATGTTTACGGAGCGCCCAAAGTGCCAGTTGGATATTCAAAATATATAGCGAAAACCTACCCGAGACCGCTTAAATGAGGTTGAGACCCCCCGGGTCTTTCAATGTCCATAAAATTCAACCAAATCATTGACTCTGTATATATAAAGGTTGTATTAGATGGATTTACCAGAATAACGTCATCTTCTATATCTACGGAGGGCTAAGATAGTCAATTTTCAGTCGAAAAATGTCCAAATTTTAGGACAAAGGGCACAGGGTAATGGTGAGAGCCCCCTGATCACTCAATCTTTCTAATATTTGACAGACATTTAGTCAATAGGTAGATACTACGTGACTAAAAGGAATTTGCGAATATAAACCCTTTTCAATGTTGCATATTTGTCTTTATGTCATATAGAGTTTTGTCAATAAACGACTTCAAAGATGTACTTTTGTGTATAATATTTCTTAAGACAAAAAGAAAAACCCATAACTCTAGAAATATTTATAACTATAAATAGAAATATATATGGAAAGCCAAAAAAACAAAACAAATCATTCGAAAAATGTCAAAATTTTAGGACAAAGGGCACAGGGTAATGGTGAGAGCCCCCTGATCTCTCAATCTTTCTAATATTTGACAGACATTTAGTCAATAGGTAGATACAAACGTGACTAAAAGGAATTTGGGTACACTTCCTGTCTTCTATGTTTACGGAGCGCCCAAAGTGCCAGTTGGATATTCAAAATATATAGCGAAAACCTACCCGAGACCGCTTAAATGAGGTTGAGACCCCCCGGGTCTTTCAATGTCCATAAAATTCAACCAAATCATTGACTCTGTATATATAAAGGTTGTATTAGATGGATTTACCAGAATAACGTCATCTTCTATATCTACGGAGGGCTAAGATAGTCAATTTTCAGTCGAAAAATGTCCAAATTTTAGGACAAAGGGCACAGGGTAATGGTGAGAGCCCCCTGATCACTCAATCTTTCTAATATTTGACAGACATTTAGTCAATAGGTAGATACAAACGTGACTAAAAGGAATTTGCGAATATAAACCCTTTTCAATGTTGCATATTTGTCTTTATGTCATATAGAGTTTTGTCAATAAACGACTTCAAAGATGTACTTTTGTGTATAATATTTCTTAAGACAAAAAGAAAAACCCATAACTCTAGAAATATTTATAACTATAAATAGAAATATATATGGAAAGCCAAAAAAACAAAACAAATCATTCGAAAAATGTCAAAATTTTAGGACAAAGGGCACAGGGTAATGGTGAGAGCCCCCTGATCTCTCAATCTTTCTAATATTTGACAGACATTTAGTCAATAGGTAGATACAAACGTGACTAAAAGGAATTTGGGTACACTTCCTGTCTTCTATGTTTACGGAGCGCCCAAAGTGCCAGTTGGATATTCAAAATATATAGCGAAAACCTACCCGAGACCGCTTAAATGAGGTTGAGACCCCCCGGGTCTTTCAATGTCCATAAAATTCAACCAAATCATTGACTCTGTATATATAAAGGTTGTATTAGATGGATTTACCAGAATAACGTCATCTTCTATATCTACGGAGGGCTAAGATAGTCAATTTTCAGTCGAAAAATGTCCAAATTTTAGGACAAAGGGCACAGGGTAATGGTGAGAGCCCCCTGATCACTCAATCTTTCTAATATTTGACAGACATTTAGTCAATAGGTAGATACAAACGTGACTAAAAGGAATTTGCGAATATAAACCCTTTTCAATGTTGCATATTTGTCTTTATGTCATATAGAGTTTTGTCAATAAACGACTTCAAAGATGTACTTTTGTGTATAATATTTCTTAAGACAAAAAGAAAAACCCATAACTCTAGAAATATTTATAACTATAAATAGAAATATATATGGAAAGCCAAAAAAACAAAACAAATCATTCGAAAAATGTCAAAATTTTAGGACAAAGGGCACAGGGTAATGGTGAGAGCCCCCTGATCTCTCAATCTTTCTAATATTTGACAGACATTTAGTCAATAGGTAGATACAAACGTGACTAAAAGGAATTTGGGTACACTTCCTGTCTTCTATGTTTACGGAGCGCCCAAAGTGCCAGTTGGATATTCAAAATATATAGCGAAAACCTACCCGAGACCGCTTAAATGAGGTTGAGACCCCCCGGGTCTTTCAATGTCCATAAAATTCAACCAAATCATTGACTCTGTATATATAAAGGTTGTATTAGATGGATTTACCAGAATAACGTCATCTTCTATATCTACGGAGGGCTAAGATAGTCAATTTTCAGTCGAAAAATGTCCAAATTTTAGGACAAAGGGCACAGGGTAATGGTGAGAGCCCCCTGATCACTCAATCTTTCTAATATTTGACAGACATTTAGTCAATAGGTAGATACAAACGTGACTAAAAGGAATTTGCGAATATAAACCCTTTTCAATGTTGCATATTTGTCTTTATGTCATATAGAGTTTTGTCAATAAACGACTTCAAAGATGTACTTTTGTGTATAATATTTCTTAAGACAAAAAGAAAAACCCATAACTCTAGAAATATTTATAACTATAAATAGAAATATATATGGAAAGCCAAAAAAACAAAACAAATCATTCGAAAAATGTCAAAATTTTAGGACAAAGGGCACAGGGTAATGGTGAGAGCCCCCTGATCTCTCAATCTTTCTAATATTTGACAGACATTTAGTCAATAGGTAGATACAAACGTGACTAAAAGGAATTTGGGTACACTTCCTGTCTTCTATGTTTACGGAGCGCCCAAAGTGCCAGTTGGATATTCAAAATATATAGCGAAAACCTACCCGAGACCGCTTAAATGAGGTTGAGACCCCCCGGGTCTTTCAATGTCCATAAAATTCAACCAAATCATTGACTCTGTATATATAAAGGTTGTATTAGATGGATTTACCAGAATAACGTCATCTTCTATATCTACGGAGGGCTAAGATAGTCAATTTTCAGTCGAAAAATGTCCAAATTTTAGGACAAAGGGCACAGGGTAATGGTGAGAGCCCCCTGATCACTCAATCTTTCTAATATTTGACAGACATTTAGTCAATAGGTAGATACAAACGTGACTAAAAGGAATTTGCGAATATAAACCCTTTTCAATGTTGCATATTTGTCTTTATGTCATATAGAGTTTTGTCAATAAACGACTTCAAAGATGTACTTTTGTGTATAATATTTCTTAAGACAAAAAGAAAAACCCATAACTCTAGAAATATTTATAACTATAAATAGAAATATATATGGAAAGCCAAAAAAACAAAACAAATCATTCGAAAAATGTCAAAATTTTAGGACAAAGGGCACAGGGTAATGGTGAGAGCCCCCTGATCTCTCAATCTTTCTAATATTTGACAGACATTTAGTCAATAGGTAGATACAAACGTGACTAAAAGGAATTTGGGTACACTTCCTGTCTTCTATGTTTACGGAGCGCCCAAAGTGCCAGTTGGATATTCAAAATATATAGCGAAAACCTACCCGAGACCGCTTAAATGAGGTTGAGACCCCCCGGGTCTTTCAATGTCCATAAAATTCAACCAAATCATTGACTCTGTATATATAAAGGTTGTATTAGATGGATTTACCAGAATAACGTCATCTTCTATATCTACGGAGGGCTAAGATAGTCAATTTTCAGTCGAAAAATGTCCAAATTTTAGGACAAAGGGCACAGGGTAATGGTGAGAGCCCCCTGATCACTCAATCTTTCTAATATTTGACAGACATTTAGTCAATAGGTAGATACAAACGTGACTAAAAGGAATTTGCGAATATAAACCCTTTTCAATGTTGCATATTTGTCTTTATGTCATATAGAGTTTTGTCAATAAACGACTTCAAAGATGTACTTTTGTGTATAATATTTCTTAAGACAAAAAGAAAAACCCATAACTCTAGAAATATTTATAACTATAAATAGAAATATATATGGAAAGCCAAAAAAACAAAACAAATCATTCGAAAAATGTCAAAATTTTAGGACAAAGGGCACAGGGTAATGGTGAGAGCCCCCTGATCTCTCAATCTTTCTAATATTTGACAGACATTTAGTCAATAGGTAGATACAAACGTGACTAAAAGGAATTTGGGTACACTTCCTGTCTTCTATGTTTACGGAGCGCCCAAAGTGCCAGTTGGATATTCAAAATATATAGCGAAAACCTACCCGAGACCGCTTAAATGAGGTTGAGACCCCCCGGGTCTTTCAATGTCCATAAAATTCAACCAAATCATTGACTCTGTATATATAAAGGTTGTATTAGATGGATTTACCAGAATAACGTCATCTTCTATATCTACGGAGGGCTAAGATAGTCAATTTTCAGTCGAAAAATGTCCAAATTTTAGGACAAAGGGCACAGGGTAATGGTGAGAGCCCCCTGATCACTCAATCTTTCTAATATTTGACAGACATTTAGTCAATAGGTAGATACAAACGTGACTAAAAGGAATTTGCGAATATAAACCCTTTTCAATGTTGCATATGTGTCTTTATGTCATATAGAGTTTTGTCAATAAACGACTTCAAAGATGTACTTTTGTGTATAATATTTCTTAAGACAAAAAGAAAAACCCATAACTCTAGAAATATTTATAACTATAAATAGAAATATATATGGAAAGCCAAAAAAACAAAACAAATCATTCGAAAAATGTCAAAATTTTAGGACAAAGGGCACAGGGTAATGGTGAGAGCCCCCTGATCTCTCAATCTTTCTAATATTTGACAGACATTTAGTCAATAGGTAGATACAAACGTGACTAAAAGGAATTTGGGTACACTTCCTGTCTTCTATGTTTACGGAGCGCCCAAAGTGCCAGTTGGATATTCAAAATATATAGCGAAAACCTACCCGAGACCGCTTAAATGAGGTTGAGACCCCCCGGGTCTTTCAATGTCCATAAAATTCAACCAAATCATTGACTCTGTATATATAAAGGTTGTATTAGATGGATTTACCAGAATAACGTCATCTTCTATATCTACGGAGGGCTAAGATAGTCAATTTTCAGTCGAAAAATGTCCAAATTTTAGGACAAAGGGCACAGGGTAATGGTGAGAGCCCCCTGATCACTCAATCTTTCTAATATTTGACAGACATTTAGTCAATAGGTAGATACAAACGTGACTAAAAGGAATTTGCGAATATAAACCCTTTTCAATGTTGCATATTTGTCTTTATGTCATATAGAGTTTTGTCAATAAACGACTTCAAAGATGTACTTTTGTGTATAATATTTCTTAAGACAAAAAGAAAAACCCATAACTCTAGAAATATTTATAACTATAAATAGAAATATATATGGAAAGCCAAAAAAACAAAACAAATCATTCGAAAAATGTCAAAATTTTAGGACAAAGGGCACAGGGTAATGGTGAGAGCCCCCTGATCTCTCAATCTTTCTAATATTTGACAGACATTTAGTCAATAGGTAGATACAAACGTGACTAAAAGGAATTTGGGTACACTTCCTGTCTTCTATGTTTACGGAGCGCCCAAAGTGCCAGTTGGATATTCAAAATATATAGCGAAAACCTACCCGAGACCGCTTAAATGAGGTTGAGACCCCCCGGGTCTTTCAATGTCCATAAAATTCAACCAAATCATTGACTCTGTATATATAAAGGTTGTATTAGATGGATTTACCAGAATAACGTCATCTTCTATATCTACGGAGGGCTAAGATAGTCAATTTTCAGTCGAAAAATGTCCAAATTTTAGGACAAAGGGCACAGGGTAATGGTGAGAGCCCCCTGATCACTCAATCTTTCTAATATTTGACAGACATTTAGTCAATAGGTAGATACAAACGTGACTAAAAGGAATTTGCGAATATAAACCCTTTTCAATGTTGCATATTTGTCTTTATGTCATATAGAGTTTTGTCAATAAACGACTTCAAAGATGTACTTTTGTGTATAATATTTCTTAAGACAAAAAGAAAAACCCATAACTCTAGAAATATTTATAACTATAAATAGAAATATATATGGAAAGCCAAAAAAACAAAACAAATCATTCGAAAAATGTCAAAATTTTAGGACAAAGGGCACAGGGTAATGGTGAGAGCCCCCTGATCTCTCAATCTTTCTAATATTTGACAGACATTTAGTCAATAGGTAGATACAAACGTGACTAAAAGGAATTTGGGTACACTTCCTGTCTTCTATGTTTACGGAGCGCCCAAAGTGCCAGTTGGATATTCAAAATATATAGCGAAAACCTACCCGAGACCGCTTAAATGAGGTTGAGACCCCCCGGGTCTTTCAATGTCCATAAAATTCAACCAAATCATTGACTCTGTATATATAAAGGTTGTATTAGATGGATTTACCAGAATAACGTCATCTTCTATATCTACGGAGGGCTAAGATAGTCAATTTTCAGTCGAAAAATGTCCAAATTTTAGGACAAAGGGCACAGGGTAATGGTGAGAGCCCCCTGATCACTCAATCTTTCTAATATTTGACAGACATTTAGTCAATAGGTAGATACAAACGTGACTAAAAGGAATTTGCGAATATAAACCCTTTTCAATGTTGCATATTTGTCTTTATGTCATATAGAGTTTTGTCAATAAACGACTTCAAAGATGTACTTTTGTGTATAATATTTCTTAAGACAAAAAGAAAAACCCATAACTCTAGAAATATTTATAACTATAAATAGAAATATATATGGAAAGCCAAAAAAACAAAACAAATCATTCGAAAAATGTCAAAATTTTAGGACAAAGGGCACAGGGTAATGGTGAGAGCCCCCTGATCTCTCAATCTTTCTAATATTTGACAGACATTTAGTCAATAGGTAGATACAAACGTGACTAAAAGGAATTTGGGTACACTTCCTGTCTTCTATGTTTACGGAGCGCCCAAAGTGCCAGTTGGATATTCAAAATATATAGCGAAAACCTACCCGAGACCGCTTAAATGAGGTTGAGACCCCCCGGGTCTTTCAATGTCCATAAAATTCAACCAAATCATTGACTCTGTATATATAAAGGTTGTATTAGATGGATTTACCAGAATAACGTCATCTTCTATATCTACGGAGGGCTAAGATAGTCAATTTTCAGTCGAAAAATGTCCAAATTTTAGGACAAAGGGCACAGGGTAATGGTGAGAGCCCCCTGATCACTCAATCTTTCTAATATTTGACAGACATTTAGTCAATAGGTAGATACAAACGTGACTAAAAGGAATTTGCGAATATAAACCCTTTTCAATGTTGCATATTTGTCTTTATGTCATATAGAGTTTTGTCAATAAACGACTTCAAAGATGTACTTTTGTGTATAATATTTCTTAAGACAAAAAGAAAAACCCATAACTCTAGAAATATTTATAACTATAAATAGAAATATATATGGAAAGCCAAAAAAACAAAACAAATCATTCGAAAAATGTCAAAATTTTAGGACAAAGGGCACAGGGTAATGGTGAGAGCCCCCTGATCTCTCAATCTTTCTAATATTTGACAGACATTTAGTCAATAGGTAGATACAAACGTGACTAAAAGGAATTTGGGTACACTTCCTGTCTTCTATGTTTACGGAGCGCCCAAAGTGCCAGTTGGATATTCAAAATATATAGCGAAAACCTACCCGAGACCGCTTAAATGAGGTTGAGACCCCCCGGGTCTTTCAATGTCCATAAAATTCAACCAAATCATTGACTCTGTATATATAAAGGTTGTATTAGATGGATTTACCAGAATAACGTCATCTTCTATATCTACGGAGGGCTAAGATAGTCAATTTTCAGTCGAAAAATGTCCAAATTTTAGGACAAAGGGCACAGGGTAATGGTGAGAGCCCCCTGATCACTCAATCTTTCTAATATTTGACAGACATTTAGTCAATAGGTAGATACAAACGTGACTAAAAGGAATTTGCGAATATAAACCCTTTTCAATGTTGCATATTTGTCTTTATGTCATATAGAGTTTTGTCAATAAACGACTTCAAAGATGTACTTTTGTGTATAATATTTCTTAAGACAAAAAGAAAAACCCATAACTCTAGAAATATTTATAACTATAAATAGAAATATATATGGAAAGCCAAAAAAACAAAACAAATCATTCGAAAAATGTCAAAATTTTAGGACAAAGGGCACAGGGTAATGGTGAGAGCCCCCTGATCTCTCAATCTTTCTAATATTTGACAGACATTTAGTCAATAGGTAGATACAAACGTGACTAAAAGGAATTTGGGTACACTTCCTGTCTTCTATGTTTACGGAGCGCCCAAAGTGCCAGTTGGATATTCAAAATATATAGCGAAAACCTACCCGAGACCGCTTAAATGAGGTTGAGACCCCCCGGGTCTTTCAATGTCCATAAAATTCAACCAAATCATTGACTCTGTATATATAAAGGTTGTATTAGATGGATTTACCAGAATAACGTCATCTTCTATATCTACGGAGGGCTAAGATAGTCAATTTTCAGTCGAAAAATGTCCAAATTTTAGGACAAAGGGCACAGGGTAATGGTGAGAGCCCCCTGATCACTCAATCTTTCTAATATTTGACAGACATTTAGTCAATAGGTAGATACAAACGTGACTAAAAGGAATTTGCGAATATAAACCCTTTTCAATGTTGCATATTTGTCTTTATGTCATATAGAGTTTTGTCAATAAACGACTTCAAAGATGTACTTTTGTGTATAATATTTCTTAAGACAAAAAGAAAAACCCATAACTCTAGAAATATTTATAACTATAAATAGAAATATATATGGAAAGCCAAAAAAACAAAACAAATCATTCGAAAAATGTCAAAATTTTAGGACAAAGGGCACAGGGTAATGGTGAGAGCCCCCTGATCTCTCAATCTTTCTAATATTTGACAGACATTTAGTCAATAGGTAGATACAAACGTGACTAAAAGGAATTTGGGTACACTTCCTGTCTTCTATGTTTACGGAGCGCCCAAAGTGCCAGTTGGATATTCAAAATATATAGCGAAAACCTACCCGAGACCGCTTAAATGAGGTTGAGACCCCCCGGGTCTTTCAATGTCCATAAAATTCAACCAAATCATTGACTCTGTATATATAAAGGTTGTATTAGATGGATTTACCAGAATAACGTCATCTTCTATATCTACGGAGGGCTAAGATAGTCAATTTTCAGTCGAAAAATGTCCAAATTTTAGGACAAAGGGCACAGGGTAATGGTGAGAGCCCCCTGATCACTCAATCTTTCTAATATTTGACAGACATTTAGTCAATAGGTAGATACAAACGTGACTAAAAGGAATTTGCGAATATAAACCCTTTTCAATGTTGCATATTTGTCTTTATGTCATATAGAGTTTTGTCAATAAACGACTTCAAAGATGTACTTTTGTGTATAATATTTCTTAAGACAAAAAGAAAAACCCATAACTCTAGAAATATTTATAACTATAAATAGAAATATATATGGAAAGCCAAAAAAACAAAACAAATCATTCGAAAAATGTCAAAATTTTAGGACAAAGGGCACAGGGTAATGGTGAGAGCCCCCTGATCTCTCAATCTTTCTAATATTTGACAGACATTTAGTCAATAGGTAGATACAAACGTGACTAAAAGGAATTTGGGTACACTTCCTGTCTTCTATGTTTACGGAGCGCCCAAAGTGCCAGTTGGATATTCAAAATATATAGCGAAAACCTACCCGAGACCGCTTAAATGAGGTTGAGACCCCCCGGGTCTTTCAATGTCCATAAAATTCAACCAAATCATTGACTCTGTATATATAAAGGTTGTATTAGATGGATTTACCAGAATAACGTCATCTTCTATATCTACGGAGGGCTAAGATAGTCAATTTTCAGTCGAAAAATGTCCAAATTTTAGGACAAAGGGCACAGGGTAATGGTGAGAGCCCCCTGATCACTCAATCTTTCTAATATTTGACAGACATTTAGTCAATAGGTAGATACAAACGTGACTAAAAGGAATTTGCGAATATAAACCCTTTTCAATGTTGCATATTTGTCTTTATGTCATATAGAGTTTTGTCAATAAACGACTTCAAAGATGTACTTTTGTGTATAATATTTCTTAAGACAAAAAGAAAAACCCATAACTCTAGAAATATTTATAACTATAAATAGAAATATATATGGAAAGCCAAAAAAACAAAACAAATCATTCGAAAAATGTCAAAATTTTAGGACAAAGGGCACAGGGTAATGGTGAGAGCCCCCTGATCTCTCAATCTTTCTAATATTTGACAGACATTTAGTCAATAGGTAGATACAAACGTGACTAAAAGGAATTTGGGTACACTTCCTGTCTTCTATGTTTACGGAGCGCCCAAAGTGCCAGTTGGATATTCAAAATATATAGCGAAAACCTACCCGAGACCGCTTAAATGAGGTTGAGACCCCCCGGGTCTTTCAATGTCCATAAAATTCAACCAAATCATTGACTCTGTATATATAAAGGTTGTATTAGATGGATTTACCAGAATAACGTCATCTTCTATATCTACGGAGGGCTAAGATAGTCAATTTTCAGTCGAAAAATGTCCAAATTTTAGGACAAAGGGCACAGGGTAATGGTGAGAGCCCCCTGATCACTCAATCTTTCTAATATTTGACAGACATTTAGTCAATAGGTAGATACAAACGTGACTAAAAGGAATTTGCGAATATAAACCCTTTTCAATGTTGCATATTTGTCTTTATGTCATATAGAGTTTTGTCAATAAACGACTTCAAAGATGTACTTTTGTGTATAATATTTCTTAAGACAAAAAGAAAAACCCATAACTCTAGAAATATTTATAACTATAAATAGAAATATATATGGAAAGCCAAAAAAACAAAACAAATCATTCGAAAAATGTCAAAATTTTAGGACAAAGGGCACAGGGTAATGGTGAGAGCCCCCTGATCTCTCAATCTTTCTAATATTTGACAGACATTTAGTCAATAGGTAGATACAAACGTGACTAAAAGGAATTTGGGTACACTTCCTGTCTTCTATGTTTACGGAGCGCCCAAAGTGCCAGTTGGATATTCAAAATATATAGCGAAAACCTACCCGAGACCGCTTAAATGAGGTTGAGACCCCCCGGGTCTTTCAATGTCCATAAAATTCAACCAAATCATTGACTCTGTATATATAAAGGTTGTATTAGATGGATTTACCAGAATAACGTCATCTTCTATATCTACGGAGGGCTAAGATAGTCAATTTTCAGTCGAAAAATGTCCAAATTTTAGGACAAAGGGCACAGGGTAATGGTGAGAGCCCCCTGATCACTCAATCTTTCTAATATTTGACAGACATTTAGTCAATAGGTAGATACAAACGTGACTAAAAGGAATTTGCGAATATAAACCCTTTTCAATGTTGCATATTTGTCTTTATGTCATATAGAGTTTTGTCAATAAACGACTTCAAAGATGTACTTTTGTGTATAATATTTCTTAAGACAAAAAGAAAAACCCATAACTCTAGAAATATTTATAACTATAAATAGAAATATATATGGAAAGCCAAAAAAACAAAACAAATCATTCGAAAAATGTCAAAATTTTAGGACAAAGGGCACAGGGTAATGGTGAGAGCCCCCTGATCTCTCAATCTTTCTAATATTTGACAGACATTTAGTCAATAGGTAGATACAAACGTGACTAAAAGGAATTTGGGTACACTTCCTGTCTTCTATGTTTACGGAGCGCCCAAAGTGCCAGTTGGATATTCAAAATATATAGCGAAAACCTACCCGAGACCGCTTAAATGAGGTTGAGACCCCCCGGGTCTTTCAATGTCCATAAAATTCAACCAAATCATTGACTCTGTATATATAAAGGTTGTATTAGATGGATTTACCAGAATAACGTCATCTTCTATATCTACGGAGGGCTAAGATAGTCAATTTTCAGTCGAAAAATGTCCAAATTTTAGGACAAAGGGCACAGGGTAATGGTGAGAGCCCCCTGATCACTCAATCTTTCTAATATTTGACAGACATTTAGTCAATAGGTAGATACAAACGTGACTAAAAGGAATTTGCGAATATAAACCCTTTTCAATGTTGCATATTTGTCTTTATGTCATATAGAGTTTTGTCAATAAACGACTTCAAAGATGTACTTTTGTGTATAATATTTCTTAAGACAAAAAGAAAAACCCATAACTCTAGAAATATTTATAACTATAAATAGAAATATATATGGAAAGCCAAAAAAACAAAACAAATCATTCGAAAAATGTCAAAATTTTAGGACAAAGGGCACAGGGTAATGGTGAGAGCCCCCTGATCACTCAATCTTTCTAATATTTGACAGACATTTAGTCAATAGGTAGATACAAACGTGACTAAAAGGAATTTGCGAATATAAACCCTTTTCAATGTTGCATATTTGTCTTTATGTCATATAGAGTTTTGTCAATAAACGACTTCAAAGATGTACTTTTGTGTATAATATTTCTTAAGACAAAAAGAAAAACCCATAACTCTAGAAATATTTATAACTATAAATAGAAATATATATGGAAAGCCAAAAAAACAAAACAAATCATTCGAAAAATGTCAAAATTTTAGGACAAAGGGCACAGGGTAATGGTGAGAGCCCCCTGATCTCTCAATCTTTCTAATATTTGACAGACATTTAGTCAATAGGTAGATACAAACGTGACTAAAAGGAATTTGGGTACACTTCCTGTCTTCTATGTTTACGGAGCGCCCAAAGTGCCAGTTGGATATTCAAAATATATAGCGAAAACCTACCCGAGACCGCTTAAATGAGGTTGAGACCCCCCGGGTCTTTCAATGTCCATAAAATTCAACCAAATCATTGACTCTGTATATATAAAGGTTGTATTAGATGGATTTACCAGAATAACGTCATCTTCTATATCTACGGAGGGCTAAGATAGTCAATTTTCAGTCGAAAAATGTCCAAATTTTAGGACAAAGGGCACAGGGTAATGGTGAGAGCCCCCTGATCACTCAATCTTTCTAATATTTGACAGACATTTAGTCAATAGGTAGATACAAACGTGACTAAAAGGAATTTGCGAATATAAACCCTTTTCAATGTTGCATATTTGTCTTTATGTCATATAGAGTTTTGTCAATAAACGACTTCAAAGATGTACTTTTGTGTATAATATTTCTTAAGACAAAAAGAAAAACCCATAACTCTAGAAATATTTATAACTATAAATAGAAATATATATGGAAAGCCAAAAAAACAAAACAAATCATTCGAAAAATGTCAAAATTTTAGGACAAAGGGCACAGGGTAATGGTGAGAGCCCCCTGATCTCTCAATCTTTCTAATATTTGACAGACATTTAGTCAATAGGTAGATACAAACGTGACTAAAAGGAATTTGGGTACACTTCCTGTCTTCTATGTTTACGGAGCGCCCAAAGTGCCAGTTGGATATTCAAAATATATAGCGAAAACCTACCCGAGACCGCTTAAATGAGGTTGAGACCCCCCGGGTCTTTCAATGTCCATAAAATTCAACCAAATCATTGACTCTGTATATATAAAGGTTGTATTAGATGGATTTACCAGAATAACGTCATCTTCTATATCTACGGAGGGCTAAGATAGTCAATTTTCAGTCGAAAAATGTCCAAATTTTAGGACAAAGGGCACAGGGTAATGGTGAGAGCCCCCTGATCACTCAATCTTTCTAATATTTGACAGACATTTAGTCAATAGGTAGATACAAACGTGACTAAAAGGAATTTGCGAATATAAACCCTTTTCAATGTTGCATATTTGTCTTTATGTCATATAGAGTTTTGTCAATAAACGACTTCAAAGATGTACTTTTGTGTATAATATTTCTTAAGACAAAAAGAAAAACCCATAACTCTAGAAATATTTATAACTATAAATAGAAATATATATGGAAAGCCAAAAAAACAAAACAAATCATTCGAAAAATGTCAAAATTTTAGGACAAAGGGCACAGGGTAATGGTGAGAGCCCCCTGATCTCTCAATCTTTCTAATATTTGACAGACATTTAGTCAATAGGTAGATACAAACGTGACTAAAAGGAATTTGGGTACACTTCCTGTCTTCTATGTTTACGGAGCGCCCAAAGTGCCAGTTGGATATTCAAAATATATAGCGAAAACCTACCCGAGACCGCTTAAATGAGGTTGAGACCCCCCGGGTCTTTCAATGTCCATAAAATTCAACCAAATCATTGACTCTGTATATATAAAGGTTGTATTAGATGGATTTACCAGAATAACGTCATCTTCTATATCTACGGAGGGCTAAGATAGTCAATTTTCAGTCGAAAAATGTCCAAATTTTAGGACAAAGGGCACAGGGTAATGGTGAGAGCCCCCTGATCACTCAATCTTTCTAATATTTGACAGACATTTAGTCAATAGGTAGATACAAACGTGACTAAAAGGAATTTGCGAATATAAACCCTTTTCAATGTTGCATATTTGTCTTTATGTCATATAGAGTTTTGTCAATAAACGACTTCAAAGATGTACTTTTGTGTATAATATTTCTTAAGACAAAAAGAAAAACCCATAACTCTAGAAATATTTATAACTATAAATAGAAATATATATGGAAAGCCAAAAAAACAAAACAAATCATTCGAAAAATGTCAAAATTTTAGGACAAAGGGCACAGGGTAATGGTGAGAGCCCCCTGATCTCTCAATCTTTCTAATATTTGACAGACATTTAGTCAATAGGTAGATACAAACGTGACTAAAAGGAATTTGGGTACACTTCCTGTCTTCTATGTTTACGGAGCGCCCAAAGTGCCAGTTGGATATTCAAAATATATAGCGAAAACCTACCCGAGACCGCTTAAATGAGGTTGAGACCCCCCGGGTCTTTCAATGTCCATAAAATTCAACCAAATCATTGACTCTGTATATATAAAGGTTGTATTAGATGGATTTACCAGAATAACGTCATCTTCTATATCTACGGAGGGCTAAGATAGTCAATTTTCAGTCGAAAAATGTCCAAATTTTAGGACAAAGGGCACAGGGTAATGGTGAGAGCCCCCTGATCACTCAATCTTTCTAATATTTGACAGACATTTAGTCAATAGGTAGATACAAACGTGACTAAAAGGAATTTGGGAATATAAACCCTTTTCAATGTTGCATATTTGTCTTTATGTCATATAGAGTTTTGTCAATAAACGACTTCAAAGATGTACTTTTGTGTATAATATTTCTTAAGACAAAAAGAAAAACCCATAACTCTAGAAATATTTATAACTATAAATAGAAATATATATGGAAAGCCAAAAAAACAAAACAAATCATTCGAAAAATGTCAAAATTTTAGGACAAAGGGCACAGGGTAATGGTGAGAGCCCCCTGATCTCTCAATCTTTCTAATATTTGACAGACATTTAGTCAATAGGTAGATACAAACGTGACTAAAAGGAATTTGGGTACACTTCCTGTCTTCTATGTTTACGGAGCGCCCAAAGTGCCAGTTGGATATTCAAAATATATAGCGAAAACCTACCCGAGACCGCTTAAATGAGGTTGAGACCCCCCGGGTCTTTCAATGTCCATAAAATTCAACCAAATCATTGACTCTGTATATATAAAGGTTGTATTAGATGGATTTACCAGAATAACGTCATCTTCTATATCTACGGAGGGCTAAGATAGTCAATTTTCAGTCGAAAAATGTCCAAATTTTAGGACAAAGGGCACAGGGTAATGGTGAGAGCCCCCTGATCACTCAATCTTTCTAATATTTGACAGACATTTAGTCAATAGGTAGATACAAACGTGACTAAAAGGAATTTGCGAATATAAACCCTTTTCAATGTTGCATATTTGTCTTTATGTCATATAGAGTTTTGTCAATAAACGACTTCAAAGATGTACTTTTGTGTATAATATTTCTTAAGACAAAAAGAAAAACCCATAACTCTAGAAATATTTATAACTATAAATAGAAATATATATGGAAAGCCAAAAAAACAAAACAAATCATTCGAAAAATGTCAAAATTTTAGGACAAAGGGCACAGGGTAATGGTGAGAGCCCCCTGATCTCTCAATCTTTCTAATATTTGACAGACATTTAGTCAATAGGTAGATACAAACGTGACTAAAAGGAATTTGGGTACACTTCCTGTCTTCTATGTTTACGGAGCGCCCAAAGTGCCAGTTGGATATTCAAAATATATAGCGAAAACCTACCCGAGACCGCTTAAATGAGGTTGAGACCCCCCGGGTCTTTCAATGTCCATAAAATTCAACCAAATCATTGACTCTGTATATATAAAGGTTGTATTAGATGGATTTACCAGAATAACGTCATCTTCTATATCTACGGAGGGCTAAGATAGTCAATTTTCAGTCGAAAAATGTCCAAATTTTAGGACAAAGGGCACAGGGTAATGGTGAGAGCCCCCTGATCACTCAATCTTTCTAATATTTGACAGACATTTAGTCAATAGGTAGATACAAACGTGACTAAAAGGAATTTGCGAATATAAACCCTTTTCAATGTTGCATATTTGTCTTTATGTCATATAGAGTTTTGTCAATAAACGACTTCAAAGATGTACTTTTGTGTATAATATTTCTTAAGACAAAAAGAAAAACCCATAACTCTAGAAATATTTATAACTATAAATAGAAATATATATGGAAAGCCAAAAAAACAAAACAAATCATTCGAAAAATGTCAAAATTTTAGGACAAAGGGCACAGGGTAATGGTGAGAGCCCCCTGATCACTCAATCTTTCTAATATTTGACAGACATTTAGTCAATAGGTAGATACAAACGTGACTAAAAGGAATTTGCGAATATAAACCCTTTTCAATGTTGCATATTTGTCTTTATGTCATATAGAGTTTTGTCAATAAACGACTTCAAAGATGTACTTTTGTGTATAATATTTCTTAAGACAAAAAGAAAAACCCATAACTCTAGAAATATTTATAACTATAAATAGAAATATATATGGAAAGCCAAAAAAACAAAACAAATCATTCGAAAAATGTCAAAATTTTAGGACAAAGGGCACAGGGTAATGGTGAGAGCCCCCTGATCTCTCAATCTTTCTAATATTTGACAGACATTTAGTCAATAGGTAGATACAAACGTGACTAAAAGGAATTTGGGTACACTTCCTGTCTTCTATGTTTACGGAGCGCCCAAAGTGCCAGTTGGATATTCAAAATATATAGCGAAAACCTACCCGAGACCGCTTAAATGAGGTTGAGACCCCCCGGGTCTTTCAATGTCCATAAAATTCAACCAAATCATTGACTCTGTATATATAAAGGTTGTATTAGATGGATTTACCAGAATAACGTCATCTTCTATATCTACGGAGGGCTAAGATAGTCAATTTTCAGTCGAAAAATGTCCAAATTTTAGGACAAAGGGCACAGGGTAATGGTGAGAGCCCCCTGATCACTCAATCTTTCTAATATTTGACAGACATTTAGTCAATAGGTAGATACAAACGTGACTAAAAGGAATTTGCGAATATAAACCCTTTTCAATGTTGCATATTTGTCTTTATGTCATATAGAGTTTTGTCAATAAACGACTTCAAAGATGTACTTTTGTGTATAATATTTCTTAAGACAAAAAGAAAAACCCATAACTCTAGAAATATTTATAACTATAAATAGAAATATATATGGAAAGCCAAAAAAACAAAACAAATCATTCGAAAAATGTCAAAATTTTAGGACAAAGGGCACAGGGTAATGGTGAGAGCCCCCTGATCTCTCAATCTTTCTAATATTTGACAGACATTTAGTCAATAGGTAGATACAAACGTGACTAAAAGGAATTTGGGTACACTTCCTGTCTTCTATGTTTACGGAGCGCCCAAAGTGCCAGTTGGATATTCAAAATATATAGCGAAAACCTACCCGAGACCGCTTAAATGAGGTTGAGACCCCCCGGGTCTTTCAATGTCCATAAAATTCAACCAAATCATTGACTCTGTATATATAAAGGTTGTATTAGATGGATTTACCAGAATAACGTCATCTTCTATATCTACGGAGGGCTAAGATAGTCAATTTTCAGTCGAAAAATGTCCAAATTTTAGGACAAAGGGCACAGGGTAATGGTGAGAGCCCCCTGATCACTCAATCTTTCTAATATTTGACAGACATTTAGTCAATAGGTAGATACAAACGTGACTAAAAGGAATTTGCGAATATAAACCCTTTTCAATGTTGCATATTTGTCTTTATGTCATATAGAGTTTTGTCAATAAACGACTTCAAAGATGTACTTTTGTGTATAATATTTCTTAAGACAAAAAGAAAAACCCATAACTCTAGAAATATTTATAACTATAAATAGAAATATATATGGAAAGCCAAAAAAACAAAACAAATCATTCGAAAAATGTCAAAATTTTAGGACAAAGGGCACAGGGTAATGGTGAGAGCCCCCTGATCTCTCAATCTTTCTAATATTTGACAGACATTTAGTCAATAGGTAGATACAAACGTGACTAAAAGGAATTTGGGTACACTTCCTGTCTTCTATGTTTACGGAGCGCCCAAAGTGCCAGTTGGATATTCAAAATATATAGCGAAAACCTACCCGAGACCGCTTAAATGAGGTTGAGACCCCCCGGGTCTTTCAATGTCCATAAAATTCAACCAAATCATTGACTCTGTATATATAAAGGTTGTATTAGATGGATTTACCAGAATAACGTCATCTTCTATATCTACGGAGGGCTAAGATAGTCAATTTTCAGTCGAAAAATGTCCAAATTTTAGGACAAAGGGCACAGGGTAATGGTGAGAGCCCCCTGATCACTCAATCTTTCTAATATTTGACAGACATTTAGTCAATAGGTAGATACAAACGTGACTAAAAGGAATTTGCGAATATAAACCCTTTTCAATGTTGCATATTTGTCTTTATGTCATATAGAGTTTTGTCAATAAACGACTTCAAAGATGTACTTTTGTGTATAATATTTCTTAAGACAAAAAGAAAAACCCATAACTCTAGAAATATTTATAACTATAAATAGAAATATATATGGAAAGCCAAAAAAACAAAACAAATCATTCGAAAAATGTCAAAATTTTAGGACAAAGGGCACAGGGTAATGGTGAGAGCCCCCTGATCTCTCAATCTTTCTAATATTTGACAGACATTTAGTCAATAGGTAGATACAAACGTGACTAAAAGGAATTTGGGTACACTTCCTGTCTTCTATGTTTACGGAGCGCCCAAAGTGCCAGTTGGATATTCAAAATATATAGCGAAAACCTACCCGAGACCGCTTAAATGAGGTTGAGACCCCCCGGGTCTTTCAATGTCCATAAAATTCAACCAAATCATTGACTCTGTATATATAAAGGTTGTATTAGATGGATTTACCAGAATAACGTCATCTTCTATATCTACGGAGGGCTAAGATAGTCAATTTTCAGTCGAAAAATGTCCAAATTTTAGGACAAAGGGCACAGGGTAATGGTGAGAGCCCCCTGATCACTCAATCTTTCTAATATTTGACAGACATTTAGTCAATAGGTAGATACAAACGTGACTAAAAGGAATTTGCGAATATAAACCCTTTTCAATGTTGCATATTTGTCTTTATGTCATATAGAGTTTTGTCAATAAACGACTTCAAAGATGTACTTTTGTGTATAATATTTCTTAAGACAAAAAGAAAAACCCATAACTCTAGAAATATTTATAACTATAAATAGAAATATATATGGAAAGCCAAAAAAACAAAACAAATCATTCGAAAAATGTCAAAATTTTAGGACAAAGGGCACAGGGTAATGGTGAGAGCCCCCTGATCTCTCAATCTTTCTAATATTTGACAGACATTTAGTCAATAGGTAGATACAAACGTGACTAAAAGGAATTTGGGTACACTTCCTGTCTTCTATGTTTACGGAGCGCCCAAAGTGCCAGTTGGATATTCAAAATATATAGCGAAAACCTACCCGAGACCGCTTAAATGAGGTTGAGACCCCCCGGGTCTTTCAATGTCCATAAAATTCAACCAAATCATTGACTCTGTATATATAAAGGTTGTATTAGATGGATTTACCAGAATAACGTCATCTTCTATATCTACGGAGGGCTAAGATAGTCAATTTTCAGTCGAAAAATGTCCAAATTTTAGGACAAAGGGCACAGGGTAATGGTGAGAGCCCCCTGATCACTCAATCTTTCTAATATTTGACAGACATTTAGTCAATAGGTAGATACAAACGTGACTAAAAGGAATTTGCGAATATAAACCCTTTTCAATGTTGCATATTTGTCTTTATGTCATATAGAGTTTTGTCAATAAACGACTTCAAAGATGTACTTTTGTGTATAATATTTCTTAAGACAAAAAGAAAAACCCATAACTCTAGAAATATTTATAACTATAAATAGAAATATATATGGAAAGCCAAAAAAACAAAACAAATCATTCGAAAAATGTCAAAATTTTAGGACAAAGGGCACAGGGTAATGGTGAGAGCCCCCTGATCACTCAATCTTTCTAATATTTGACAGACATTTAGTCAATAGGTAGATACAAACGTGACTAAAAGGAATTTGCGAATATAAACCCTTTTCAATGTTGCATATTTGTCTTTATGTCATATAGAGTTTTGTCAATAAACGACTTCAAAGATGTACTTTTGTGTATAATATTTCTTAAGACAAAAAGAAAAACCCATAACTCTAGAAATATTTATAACTATAAATAGAAATATATATGGAAAGCCAAAAAAACAAAACAAATCATTCGAAAAATGTCAAAATTTTAGGACAAAGGGCACAGGGTAATGGTGAGAGCCCCCTGATCTCTCAATCTTTCTAATATTTGACAGACATTTAGTCAATAGGTAGATACAAACGTGACTAAAAGGAATTTGGGTACACTTCCTGTCTTCTATGTTTACGGAGCGCCCAAAGTGCCAGTTGGATATTCAAAATATATAGCGAAAACCTACCCGAGACCGCTTAAATGAGGTTGAGACCCCCCGGGTCTTTCAATGTCCATAAAATTCAACCAAATCATTGACTCTGTATATATAAAGGTTGTATTAGATGGATTTACCAGAATAACGTCATCTTCTATATCTACGGAGGGCTAAGATAGTCAATTTTCAGTCGAAAAATGTCCAAATTTTAGGACAAAGGGCACAGGGTAATGGTGAGAGCCCCCTGATCACTCAATCTTTCTAATATTTGACAGACATTTAGTCAATAGGTAGATACAAACGTGACTAAAAGGAATTTGCGAATATAAACCCTTTTCAATGTTGCATATTTGTCTTTATGTCATATAGAGTTTTGTCAATAAACGACTTCAAAGATGTACTTTTGTGTATAATATTTCTTAAGACAAAAAGAAAAACCCATAACTCTAGAAATATTTATAACTATAAATAGAAATATATATGGAAAGCCAAAAAAACAAAACAAATCATTCGAAAAATGTCAAAATTTTAGGACAAAGGGCACAGGGTAATGGTGAGAGCCCCCTGATCTCTCAATCTTTCTAATATTTGACAGACATTTAGTCAATAGGTAGATACAAACGTGACTAAAAGGAATTTGGGTACACTTCCTGTCTTCTATGTTTACGGAGCGCCCAAAGTGCCAGTTGGATATTCAAAATATATAGCGAAAACCTACCCGAGACCGCTTAAATGAGGTTGAGACCCCCCGGGTCTTTCAATGTCCATAAAATTCAACCAAATCATTGACTCTGTATATATAAAGGTTGTATTAGATGGATTTACCAGAATAACGTCATCTTCTATATCTACGGAGGGCTAAGATAGTCAATTTTCAGTCGAAAAATGTCAAAATTTTAGGACAAAGGGCACAGGGTAATGGTGAGAGCCCCCTGATCACTCAATCTTTCTAATATTTGACAGACATTTAGTCAATAGGTAGATACAAACGTGACTAAAAGGAATTTGCGAATATAAACCCTTTTCAATGTTGCATATTTGTCTTTATGTCATATAGAGTTTTGTCAATAAACGACTTCAAAGATGTACTTTTGTGTATATTATTTCTTAAGACAAAAAGAAAAACCCATAACTCTAGAAATATTTATAACTATAAATAGAAATATATATGGAAAGCCAAAAAAACAAAACAAATCATTCGAAAAATGTCAAAATTTTAGGACAAAGGGCACAGGGTAATGGTGAGAGCCCCCTGATCTCTCAATCTTTCTAATATTTGACAGACATTTAGTCAATAGGTAGATACAAACGTGACTAAAAGGAATTTGGGTACACTTCCTGTCTTCTATGTTTACGGAGCGCCCAAAGTGCCAGTTGGATATTCAAAATATATAGCGAAAACCTACCCGAGACCGCTTAAATGAGGTTGAGACCCCCCGGGTCTTTCAATGTCCATAAAATTCAACCAAATCATTGACTCTGTATATATAAAGGTTGTATTAGATGGATTTACCAGAATAACGTCATCTTCTATATCTACGGAGGGCTAAGATAGTCAATTTTCAGTCGAAAAATGTCCAAATTTTAGGACAAAGGGCACAGGGTAATGGTGAGAGCCCCCTGATCACTCAATCTTTCTAATATTTGACAGACATTTAGTCAATAGGTAGATACAAACGTGACTAAAAGGAATTTGCGAATATAAACCCTTTTCAATGTTGCATATTTGTCTTTATGTCATATAGAGTTTTGTCAATAAACGACTTCAAAGATGTACTTTTGTGTATAATATTTCTTAAGACAAAAAGAAAAACCCATAACTCTAGAAATATTTATAACTATAAATAGAAATATATATGGAAAGCCAAAAAAACAAAACAAATCATTCGAAAAATGTCAAAATTTTAGGACAAAGGGCACAGGGTAATGGTGAGAGCCCCCTGATCTCTCAATCTTTCTAATATTTGACAGACATTTAGTCAATAGGTAGATACAAACGTGACTAAAAGGAATTTGGGTACACTTCCTGTCTTCTATGTTTACGGAGCGCCCAAAGTGCCAGTTGGATATTCAAAATATATAGCGAAAACCTACCCGAGACCGCTTAAATGAGGTTGAGACCCCCCGGGTCTTTCAATGTCCATAAAATTCAACCAAATCATTGACTCTGTATATATAAAGGTTGTATTAGATGGATTTACCAGAATAACGTCATCTTCTATATCTACGGAGGGCTAAGATAGTCAATTTTCAGTCGAAAAATGTCCAAATTTTAGGACAAAGGGCACAGGGTAATGGTGAGAGCCCCCTGATCACTCAATCTTTCTAATATTTGACAGACATTTAGTCAATAGGTAGATACAAACGTGACTAAAAGGAATTTGCGAATATAAACCCTTTTCAATGTTGCATATTTGTCTTTATGTCATATAGAGTTTTGTCAATAAACGACTTCAAAGATGTACTTTTGTGTATAATATTTCTTAAGACAAAAAGAAAAACCCATAACTCTAGAAATATTTATAACTATAAATAGAAATATATATGGAAAGCCAAAAAAACAAAACAAATCATTCGAAAAATGTCAAAATTTTAGGACAAAGGGCACAGGGTAATGGTGAGAGCCCCCTGATCTCTCAATCTTTCTAATATTTGACAGACATTTAGTCAATAGGTAGATACAAACGTGACTAAAAGGAATTTGGGTACACTTCCTGTCTTCTATGTTTACGGAGCGCCCAAAGTGCCAGTTGGATATTCAAAATATATAGCGAAAACCTACCCGAGACCGCTTAAATGAGGTTGAGACCCCCCGGGTCTTTCAATGTCCATAAAATTCAACCAAATCATTGACTCTGTATATATAAAGGTTGTATTAGATGGATTTACCAGAATAACGTCATCTTCTATATCTACGGAGGGCTAAGATAGTCAATTTTCAGTCGAAAAATGTCCAAATTTTAGGACAAAGGGCACAGGGTAATGGTGAGAGCCCCCTGATCACTCAATCTTTCTAATATTTGACAGACATTTAGTCAATAGGTAGATACAAACGTGACTAAAAGGAATTTGCGAATATAAACCCTTTTCAATGTTGCATATTTGTCTTTATGTCATATAGAGTTTTGTCAATAAACGACTTCAAAGATGTACTTTTGTGTATAATATTTCTTAAGACAAAAAGAAAAACCCATAACTCTAGAAATATTTATAACTATAAATAGAAATATATATGGAAAGCCAAAAAAACAAAACAAATCATTCGAAAAATGTCAAAATTTTAGGACAAAGGGCACAGGGTAATGGTGAGAGCCCCCTGATCTCTCAATCTTTCTAATATTTGACAGACATTTAGTCAATAGGTAGATACAAACGTGACTAAAAGGAATTTGGGTACACTTCCTGTCTTCTATGTTTACGGAGCGCCCAAAGTGCCAGTTGGATATTCAAAATATATAGCGAAAACCTACCCGAGACCGCTTAAATGAGGTTGAGACCCCCCGGGTCTTTCAATGTCCATAAAATTCAACCAAATCATTGACTCTGTATATATAAAGGTTGTATTAGATGGATTTACCAGAATAACGTCATCTTCTATATCTACGGAGGGCTAAGATAGTCAATTTTCAGTCGAAAAATGTCCAAATTTTAGGACAAAGGGCACAGGGTAATGGTGAGAGCCCCCTGATCACTCAATCTTTCTAATATTTGACAGACATTTAGTCAATAGGTAGATACAAACGTGACTAAAAGGAATTTGCGAATATAAACCCTTTTCAATGTTGCATATTTGTCTTTATGTCATATAGAGTTTTGTCAATAAACGACTTCAAAGATGTACTTTTGTGTATAATATTTCTTAAGACAAAAAGAAAAACCCATAACTCTAGAAATATTTATAACTATAAATAGAAATATATATGGAAAGCCAAAAAAACAAAACAAATCATTCGAAAAATGTCAAAATTTTAGGACAAAGGGCACAGGGTAATGGTGAGAGCCCCCTGATCACTCAATCTTTCTAATATTTGACAGACATTTAGTCAATAGGTAGATACAAACGTGACTAAAAGGAATTTGCGAATATAAACCCTTTTCAATGTTGCATATTTGTCTTTATGTCATATAGAGTTTTGTCAATAAACGACTTCAAAGATGTACTTTTGTGTATAATATTTCTTAAGACAAAAAGAAAAACCCATAACTCTAGAAATATTTATAACTATAAATAGAAATATATATGGAAAGCCAAAAAAACAAAACAAATCATTCGAAAAATGTCAAAATTTTAGGACAAAGGGCACAGGGTAATGGTGAGAGCCCCCTGATCTCTCAATCTTTCTAATATTTGACAGACATTTAGTCAATAGGTAGATACAAACGTGACTAAAAGGAATTTGGGTACACTTCCTGTCTTCTATGTTTACGGAGCGCCCAAAGTGCCAGTTGGATATTCAAAATATATAGCGAAAACCTACCCGAGACCGCTTAAATGAGGTTGAGACCCCCCGGGTCTTTCAATGTCCATAAAATTCAACCAAATCATTGACTCTGTATATATAAAGGTTGTATTAGATGGATTTACCAGAATAACGTCATCTTCTATATCTACGGAGGGCTAAGATAGTCAATTTTCAGTCGAAAAATGTCCAAATTTTAGGACAAAGGGCACAGGGTAATGGTGAGAGCCCCCTGATCACTCAATCTTTCTAATATTTGACAGACATTTAGTCAATAGGTAGATACAAACGTGACTAAAAGGAATTTGCGAATATAAACCCTTTTCAATGTTGCATATTTGTCTTTATGTCATATAGAGTTTTGTCAATAAACGACTTCAAAGATGTACTTTTGTGTATAATATTTCTTAAGACAAAAAGAAAAACCCATAACTCTAGAAATATTTATAACTATAAATAGAAATATATATGGAAAGCCAAAAAAACAAAACAAATCATTCGAAAAATGTCAAAATTTTAGGACAAAGGGCACAGGGTAATGGTGAGAGCCCCCTGATCTCTCAATCTTTCTAATATTTGACAGACATTTAGTCAATAGGTAGATACAAACGTGACTAAAAGGAATTTGGGTACACTTCCTGTCTTCTATGTTTACGGAGCGCCCAAAGTGCCAGTTGGATATTCAAAATATATAGCGAAAACCTACCCGAGACCGCTTAAATGAGGTTGAGACCCCCCGGGTCTTTCAATGTCCATAAAATTCAACCAAATCATTGACTCTGTATATATAAAGGTTGTATTAGATGGATTTACCAGAATAACGTCATCTTCTATATCTACGGAGGGCTAAGATAGTCAATTTTCAGTCGAAAAATGTCCAAATTTTAGGACAAAGGGCACAGGGTAATGGTGAGAGCCCCCTGATCACTCAATCTTTCTAATATTTGACAGACATTTAGTCAATAGGTAGATACAAACGTGACTAAAAGGAATTTGCGAATATAAACCCTTTTCAATGTTGCATATTTGTCTTTATGTCATATAGAGTTTTGTCAATAAACGACTTCAAAGATGTACTTTTGTGTATAATATTTCTTAAGACAAAAAGAAAAACCCATAACTCTAGAAATATTTATAACTATAAATAGAAATATATATGGAAAGCCAAAAAAACAAAACAAATCATTCGAAAAATGTCAAAATTTTAGGACAAAGGGCACAGGGTAATGGTGAGAGCCCCCTGATCTCTCAATCTTTCTAATATTTGACAGACATTTAGTCAATAGGTAGATACAAACGTGACTAAAAGGAATTTGGGTACACTTCCTGTCTTCTATGTTTACGGAGCGCCCAAAGTGCCAGTTGGATATTCAAAATATATAGCGAAAACCTACCCGAGACCGCTTAAATGAGGTTGAGACCCCCCGGGTCTTTCAATGTCCATAAAATTCAACCAAATCATTGACTCTGTATATATAAAGGTTGTATTAGATGGATTTACCAGAATAACGTCATCTTCTATATCTACGGAGGGCTAAGATAGTCAATTTTCAGTCGAAAAATGTCCAAATTTTAGGACAAAGGGCACAGGGTAATGGTGAGAGCCCCCTGATCACTCAATCTTTCTAATATTTGACAGACATTTAGTCAATAGGTAGATACAAACGTGACTAAAAGGAATTTGCGAATATAAACCCTTTTCAATGTTGCATATTTGTCTTTATGTCATATAGAGTTTTGTCAATAAACGACTTCAAAGATGTACTTTTGTGTATAATATTTCTTAAGACAAAAAGAAAAACCCATAACTCTAGAAATATTTATAACTATAAATAGAAATATATATGGAAAGCCAAAAAAACAAAACAAATCATTCGAAAAATGTCAAAATTTTAGGACAAAGGGCACAGGGTAATGGTGAGAGCCCCCTGATCTCTCAATCTTTCTAATATTTGACAGACATTTAGTCAATAGGTAGATACAAACGTGACTAAAAGGAATTTGGGTACACTTCCTGTCTTCTATGTTTACGGAGCGCCCAAAGTGCCAGTTGGATATTCAAAATATATAGCGAAAACCTACCCGAGACCGCTTAAATGAGGTTGAGACCCCCCGGGTCTTTCAATGTCCATAAAATTCAACCAAATCATTGACTCTGTATATATAAAGGTTGTATTAGATGGATTTACCAGAATAACGTCATCTTCTATATCTACGGAGGGCTAAGATAGTCAATTTTCAGTCGAAAAATGTCCAAATTTTAGGACAAAGGGCACAGGGTAATGGTGAGAGCCCCCTGATCACTCAATCTTTCTAATATTTGACAGACATTTAGTCAATAGGTAGATACAAACGTGACTAAAAGGAATTTGCGAATATAAACCCTTTTCAATGTTGCATATTTGTCTTTATGTCATATAGAGTTTTGTCAATAAACGACTTCAAAGATGTACTTTTGTGTATAATATTTCTTAAGACAAAAAGAAAAACCCATAACTCTAGAAATATTTATAACTATAAATAGAAATATATATGGAAAGCCAAAAAAACAAAACAAATCATTCGAAAAATGTCAAAATTTTAGGACAAAGGGCACAGGGTAATGGTGAGAGCCCCCTGATCTCTCAATCTTTCTAATATTTGACAGACATTTAGTCAATAGGTAGATACAAACGTGACTAAAAGGAATTTGGGTACACTTCCTGTCTTCTATGTTTACGGAGCGCCCAAAGTGCCAGTTGGATATTCAAAATATATAGCGAAAACCTACCCGAGACCGCTTAAATGAGGTTGAGACCCCCCGGGTCTTTCAATGTCCATAAAATTCAACCAAATCATTGACTCTGTATATATAAAGGTTGTATTAGATGGATTTACCAGAATAACGTCATCTTCTATATCTACGGAGGGCTAAGATAGTCAATTTTCAGTCGAAAAATGTCCAAATTTTAGGACAAAGGGCACAGGGTAATGGTGAGAGCCCCCTGATCACTCAATCTTTCTAATATTTGACAGACATTTAGTCAATAGGTAGATACAAACGTGACTAAAAGGAATTTGCGAATATAAACCCTTTTCAATGTTGCATATTTGTCTTTATGTCATATAGAGTTTTGTCAATAAACGACTTCAAAGATGTACTTTTGTGTATAATATTTCTTAAGACAAAAAGAAAAACCCATAACTCTAGAAATATTTATAACTATAAATAGAAATATATATGGAAAGCCAAAAAAACAAAACAAATCATTCGAAAAATGTCAAAATTTTAGGACAAAGGGCACAGGGTAATGGTGAGAGCCCCCTGATCTCTCAATCTTTCTAATATTTGACAGACATTTAGTCAATAGGTAGATACAAACGTGACTAAAAGGAATTTGGGTACACTTCCTGTCTTCTATGTTTACGGAGCGCCCAAAGTGCCAGTTGGATATTCAAAATATATAGCGAAAACCTACCCGAGACCGCTTAAATGAGGTTGAGACCCCCCGGGTCTTTCAATGTCCATAAAATTCAACCAAATCATTGACTCTGTATATATAAAGGTTGTATTAGATGGATTTACCAGAATAACGTCATCTTCTATATCTACGGAGGGCTAAGATAGTCAATTTTCAGTCGAAAAATGTCCAAATTTTAGGACAAAGGGCACAGGGTAATGGTGAGAGCCCCCTGATCACTCAATCTTTCTAATATTTGACAGACATTTAGTCAATAGGTAGATACAAACGTGACTAAAAGGAATTTGCGAATATAAACCCTTTTCAATGTTGCATATTTGTCTTTATGTCATATAGAGTTTTGTCAATAAACGACTTCAAAGATGTACTTTTGTGTATAATATTTCTTAAGACAAAAAGAAAAACCCATAACTCTAGAAATATTTATAACTATAAATAGAAATATATATGGAAAGCCAAAAAAACAAAACAAATCATTCGAAAAATGTCAAAATTTTAGGATAAAGGGCACAGGGTAATGGTGAGAGCCCCCTGATCTCTCAATCTTTCTAATATTTGACAGACATTTAGTCAATAGGTAGATACAAACGTGACTAAAAGGAATTTGGGTACACTTCCTGTCTTCTATGTTTACGGAGCGCCCAAAGTGCCAGTTGGATATTCAAAATATATAGCGAAAACCTACCCGAGACCGCTTAAATGAGGTTGAGACCCCCCGGGTCTTTCAATGTCCATAAAATTCAACCAAATCATTGACTCTGTATATATAAAGGTTGTATTAGATGGATTTACCAGAATAACGTCATCTTCTATATCTACGGAGGGCTAAGATAGTCAATTTTCAGTCGAAAAATGTCCAAATTTTAGGACAAAGGGCACAGGGTAATGGTGAGAGCCCCCTGATCACTCAATCTTTCTAATATTTGACAGACATTTAGTCAATAGGTAGATACAAACGTGACTAAAAGGAATTTGCGAATATAAACCCTTTTCAATGTTGCATATTTGTCTTTATGTCATATAGAGTTTTGTCAATAAACGACTTCAAAGATGTACTTTTGTGTATAATATTTCTTAAGACAAAAAGAAAAACCCATAACTCTAGAAATATTTATAACTATAAATAGAAATATATATGGAAAGCCAAAAAAACAAAACAAATCATTCGAAAAATGTCAAAATTTTAGGACAAAGGGCACAGGGTAATGGTGAGAGCCCCCTGATCTCTCAATCTTTCTAATATTTGACAGACATTTAGTCAATAGGTAGATACAAACGTGACTAAAAGGAATTTGGGTACACTTCCTGTCTTCTATGTTTACGGAGCGCCCAAAGTGCCAGTTGGATATTCAAAATATATAGCGAAAACCTACCCGAGACCGCTTAAATGAGGTTGAGACCCCCCGGGTCTTTCAATGTCCATAAAATTCAACCAAATCATTGACTCTGTATATATAAAGGTTGTATTAGATGGATTTACCAGAATAACGTCATCTTCTATATCTACGGAGGGCTAAGATAGTCAATTTTCAGTCGAAAAATGTCCAAATTTTAGGACAAAGGGCACAGGGTAATGGTGAGAGCCCCCTGATCACTCAATCTTTCTAATATTTGACAGACATTTAGTCAATAGGTAGATACAAACGTGACTAAAAGGAATTTGCGAATATAAACCCTTTTCAATGTTGCATATTTGTCTTTATGTCATATAGAGTTTTGTCAATAAACGACTTCAAAGATGTACTTTTGTGTATAATATTTCTTAAGACAAAAAGAAAAACCCATAACTCTAGAAATATTTATAACTATAAATAGAAATATATATGGAAAGCCAAAAAAACAAAACAAATCATTCGAAAAATGTCAAAATTTTAGGACAAAGGGCACAGGGTAATGGTGAGAGCCCCCTGATCTCTCAATCTTTCTAATATTTGACAGACATTTAGTCAATAGGTAGATACAAACGTGACTAAAAGGAATTTGGGTACACTTCCTGTCTTCTATGTTTACGGAGCGCCCAAAGTGCCAGTTGGATATTCAAAATATATAGCGAAAACCTACCCGAGACCGCTTAAATGAGGTTGAGACCCCCCGGGTCTTTCAATGTCCATAAAATTCAACCAAATCATTGACTCTGTATATATAAAGGTTGTATTAGATGGATTTACCAGAATAACGTCATCTTCTATATCTACGGAGGGCTAAGATAGTCAATTTTCAGTCGAAAAATGTCCAAATTTTAGGACAAAGGGCACAGGGTAATGGTGAGAGCCCCCTGATCACTCAATCTTTCTAATATTTGACAGACATTTAGTCAATAGGTAGATACAAACGTGACTAAAAGGAATTTGCGAATATAAACCCTTTTCAATGTTGCATATTTGTCTTTATGTCATATAGAGTTTTGTCAATAAACGACTTCAAAGATGTACTTTTGTGTATAATATTTCTTAAGACAAAAAGAAAAACCCATAACTCTAGAAATATTTATAACTATAAATAGAAATATATATGGAAAGCCAAAAAAACAAAACAAATCATTCGAAAAATGTCAAAATTTTAGGACAAAGGGCACAGGGTAATGGTGAGAGCCCCCTGATCTCTCAATCTTTCTAATATTTGACAGACATTTAGTCAATAGGTAGATACAAACGTGACTAAAAGGAATTTGGGTACACTTCCTGTCTTCTATGTTTACGGAGCGCCCAAAGTGCCAGTTGGATATTCAAAATATATAGCGAAAACCTACCCGAGACCGCTTAAATGAGGTTGAGACCCCCCGGGTCTTTCAATGTCCATAAAATTCAACCAAATCATTGACTCTGTATATATAAAGGTTGTATTAGATGGATTTACCAGAATAACGTCATCTTCTATATCTACGGAGGGCTAAGATAGTCAATTTTCAGTCGAAAAATGTCCAAATTTTAGGACAAAGGGCACAGGGTAATGGTGAGAGCCCCCTGATCACTCAATCTTTCTAATATTTGACAGACATTTAGTCAATAGGTAGATACAAACGTGACTAAAAGGAATTTGCGAATATAAACCCTTTTCAATGTTGCATATTTGTCTTTATGTCATATAGAGTTTTGTCAATAAACGACTTCAAAGATGTACTTTTGTGTATAATATTTCTTAAGACAAAAAGAAAAACCCATAACTCTAGAAATATTTATAACTATAAATAGAAATATATATGGAAAGCCAAAAAAACAAAACAAATCATTCGAAAAATGTCAAAATTTTAGGACAAAGGGCACAGGGTAATGGTGAGAGCCCCCTGATCTCTCAATCTTTCTAATATTTGACAGACATTTAGTCAATAGGTAGATACAAACGTGACTAAAAGGAATTTGGGTACACTTCCTGTCTTCTATGTTTACGGAGCGCCCAAAGTGCCAGTTGGATATTCAAAATATATAGCGAAAACCTACCCGAGACCGCTTAAATGAGGTTGAGACCCCCCGGGTCTTTCAATGTCCATAAAATTCAACCAAATCATTGACTCTGTATATATAAAGGTTGTATTAGATGGATTTACCAGAATAACGTCATCTTCTATATCTACGGAGGGCTAAGATAGTCAATTTTCAGTCGAAAAATGTCCAAATTTTAGGACAAAGGGCACAGGGTAATGGTGAGAGCCCCCTGATCACTCAATCTTTCTAATATTTGACAGACATTTAGTCAATAGGTAGATACAAACGTGACTAAAAGGAATTTGCGAATATAAACTCTTTTCAATGTTGCATATTTGTCTTTATGTCATATAGAGTTTTGTCAATAAACGACTTCAAAGATGTACTTTTGTGTATAATATTTCTTAAGACAAAAAGAAAAACCCATAACTCTAGAAATATTTATAACTATAAATAGAAATATATATGGAAAGCCAAAAAAACAAAACAAATCATTCGAAAAATGTCAAAATTTTAGGACAAAGGGCACAGGGTAATGGTGAGAGCCCCCTGATCTCTCAATCTTTCTAATATTTGACAGACATTTAGTCAATAGGTAGATACAAACGTGACTAAAAGGAATTTGGGTACACTTCCTGTCTTCTATGTTTACGGAGCGCCCAAAGTGCCAGTTGGATATTCAAAATATATAGCGAAAACCTACCCGAGACCGCTTAAATGAGGTTGAGACCCCCCGGGTCTTTCAATGTCCATAAAATTCAACCAAATCATTGACTCTGTATATATAAAGGTTGTATTAGATGGATTTACCAGAATAACGTCATCTTCTATATCTACGGAGGGCTAAGATAGTCAATTTTCAGTCGAAAAATGTCCAAATTTTAGGACAAAGGGCACAGGGTAATGGTGAGAGCCCCCTGATCACTCAATCTTTCTAATATTTGACAGACATTTAGTCAATAGGTAGATACAAACGTGACTAAAAGGAATTTGCGAATATAAACCCTTTTCAATGTTGCATATTTGTCTTTATGTCATAAAGAGTTTTGTCAATAAACGACTTCAAAGATGTACTTTTGTGTATAATATTTCTTAAGACAAAAAGAAAAACCCATAACTCTAGAAATATTTATAACTATAAATAGAAATATATATGGAAAGCCAAAAAAACAAAACAAATCATTCGAAAAATGTCAAAATTTTAGGACAAAGGGCACAGGGTAATGGTGAGAGCCCCCTGATCTCTCAATCTTTCTAATATTTGACAGACATTTAGTCAATAGGTAGATACAAACGTGACTAAAAGGAATTTGGGTACACTTCCTGTCTTCTATGTTTACGGAGCGCCCAAAGTGCCAGTTGGATATTCAAAATATATAGCGAAAACCTACCCGAGACCGCTTAAATGAGGTTGAGACCCCCCGGGTCTTTCAATGTCCATAAAATTCAACCAAATCATTGACTCTGTATATATAAAGGTTGTATTAGATGGATTTACCAGAATAACGTCATCTTCTATATCTACGGAGGGCTAAGATAGTCAATTTTCAGTCGAAAAATGTCCAAATTTTAGGACAAAGGGCACAGGGTAATGGTGAGAGCCCCCTGATCACTCAATCTTTCTAATATTTGACAGACATTTAGTCAATAGGTAGATACAAACGTGACTAAAAGGAATTTGCGAATATAAACCCTTTTCAATGTTGCATATTTGTCTTTATGTCATATAGAGTTTTGTCAATAAACGACTTCAAAGATGTACTTTTGTGTATAATATTTCTTAAGACAAAAAGAAAAACCCATAACTCTAGAAATATTTATAACTATAAATAGAAATATATATGGAAAGCCAAAAAAACAAAACAAATCATTCGAAAAATGTCAAAATTTTAGGACAAAGGGCACAGGGTAATGGTGAGAGCCCCCTGATCTCTCAATCTTTCTAATATTTGACAGACATTTAGTCAATAGGTAGATACAAACGTGACTAAAAGGAATTTGGGTACACTTCCTGTCTTCTATGTTTACGGAGCGCCCAAAGTGCCAGTTGGATATTCAAAATATATAGCGAAAACCTACCCGAGACCGCTTAAATGAGGTTGAGACCCCCCGGGTCTTTCAATGTCCATAAAATTCAACCAAATCATTGACTCTGTATATATAAAGGTTGTATTAGATGGATTTACCAGAATAACGTCATCTTCTATATCTACGGAGGGCTAAGATAGTCAATTTTCAGTCGAAAAATGTCCAAATTTTAGGACAAAGGGCACAGGGTAATGGTGAGAGCCCCCTGATCACTCAATCTTTCTAATATTTGACAGACATTTAGTCAATAGGTAGATACAAACGTGACTAAAAGGAATTTGCGAATATAAACCCTTTTCAATGTTGCATATTTGTCTTTATGTCATATAGAGTTTTGTCAATAAACGACTTCAAAGATGTACTTTTGTGTATAATATTTCTTAAGACAAAAAGAAAAACCCATAACTCTAGAAATATTTATAACTATAAATAGAAATATATATGGAAAGCCAAAAAAACAAAACAAATCATTCGAAAAATGTCAAAATTTTAGGACAAAGGGCACAGGGTAATGGTGAGAGCCCCCTGATCTCTCAATCTTTCTAATATTTGACAGACATTTAGTCAATAGGTAGATACAAACGTGACTAAAAGGAATTTGGGTACACTTCCTGTCTTCTATGTTTACGGAGCGCCCAAAGTGCCAGTTGGATATTCAAAATATATAGCGAAAACCTACCCGAGACCGCTTAAATGAGGTTGAGACCCCCCGGGTCTTTCAATGTCCATAAAATTCAACCAAATCATTGACTCTGTATATATAAAGGTTGTATTAGATGGATTTACCAGAATAACGTCATCTTCTATATCTACGGAGGGCTAAGATAGTCAATTTTCAGTCGAAAAATGTCCAAATTTTAGGACAAAGGGCACAGGGTAATGGTGAGAGCCCCCTGATCACTCAATCTTTCTAATATTTGACAGACATTTAGTCAATAGGTAGATACAAACGTGACTAAAAGGAATTTGCGAATATAAACCCTTTTCAATGTTGCATATTTGTCTTTATGTCATATAGAGTTTTGTCAATAAACGACTTCAAAGATGTACTTTTGTGTATAATATTTCTTAAGACAAAAAGAAAAACCCATAACTCTAGAAATATTTATAACTATAAATAGAAATATATATGGAAAGCCAAAAAAACAAAACAAATCATTCGAAAAATGTCAAAATTTTAGGACAAAGGGCACAGGGTAATGGTGAGAGCCCCCTGATCTCTCAATCTTTCTAATATTTGACAGACATTTAGTCAATAGGTAGATACAAACGTGACTAAAAGGAATTTGGGTACACTTCCTGTCTTCTATGTTTACGGAGCGCCCAAAGTGCCAGTTGGATATTCAAAATATATAGCGAAAACCTACCCGAGACCGCTTAAATGAGGTTGAGACCCCCCGGGTCTTTCAATGTCCATAAAATTCAACCAAATCATTGACTCTGTATATATAAAGGTTGTATTAGATGGATTTACCAGAATAACGTCATCTTCTATATCTACGGAGGGCTAAGATAGTCAATTTTCAGTCGAAAAATGTCCAAATTTTAGGACAAAGGGCACAGGGTAATGGTGAGAGCCCCCTGATCACTCAATCTTTCTAATATTTGACAGACATTTAGTCAATAGGTAGATACAAACGTGACTAAAAGGAATTTGCGAATATAAACCCTTTTCAATGTTGCATATTTGTCTTTATGTCATATAGAGTTTTGTCAATAAACGACTTCAAAGATGTACTTTTGTGTATAATATTTCTTAAGACAAAAAGAAAAACCCATAACTCTAGAAATATTTATAACTATAAATAGAAATATATATGGAAAGCCAAAAAAACAAAACAAATCATTCGAAAAATGTCAAAATTTTAGGACAAAGGGCACAGGGTAATGGTGAGAGCCCCCTGATCTCTCAATCTTTCTAATATTTGACAGACATTTAGTCAATAGGTAGATACAAACGTGACTAAAAGGAATTTGGGTACACTTCCTGTCTTCTATGTTTACGGAGCGCCCAAAGTGCCAGTTGGATATTCAAAATATATAGCGAAAACCTACCCGAGACCGCTTAAATGAGGTTGAGACCCCCCGGGTCTTTCAATGTCCATAAAATTCAACCAAATCATTGACTCTGTATATATAAAGGTTGTATTAGATGGATTTACCAGAATAACGTCATCTTCTATATCTACGGAGGGCTAAGATAGTCAATTTTCAGTCGAAAAATGTCCAAATTTTAGGACAAAGGGCACAGGGTAATGGTGAGAGCCCCCTGATCACTCAATCTTTCTAATATTTGACAGACATTTAGTCAATAGGTAGATACAAACGTGACTAAAAGGAATTTGCGAATATAAACCCTTTTCAATGTTGCATATTTGTCTTTATGTCATATAGAGTTTTGTCAATAAACGACTTCAAAGATGTACTTTTGTGTATAATATTTCTTAAGACAAAAAGAAAAACCCATAACTCTAGAAATATTTATAACTATAAATAGAAATATATATGGAAAGCCAAAAAAACAAAACAAATCATTCGAAAAATGTCAAAATTTTAGGACAAAGGGCACAGGGTAATGGTGAGAGCCCCCTGATCTCTCAATCTTTCTAATATTTGACAGACATTTAGTCAATAGGTAGATACAAACGTGACTAAAAGGAATTTGGGTACACTTCCTGTCTTCTATGTTTACGGAGCGCCCAAAGTGCCAGTTGGATATTCAAAATATATAGCGAAAACCTACCCGAGACCGCTTAAATGAGGTTGAGACCCCCCGGGTCTTTCAATGTCCATAAAATTCAACCAAATCATTGACTCTGTATATATAAAGGTTGTATTAGATGGATTTACCAGAATAACGTCATCTTCTATATCTACGGAGGGCTAAGATAGTCAATTTTCAGTCGAAAAATGTCCAAATTTTAGGACAAAGGGCACAGGGTAATGGTGAGAGCCCCCTGATCACTCAATCTTTCTAATATTTGACAGACATTTAGTCAATAGGTAGATACAAACGTGACTAAAAGGAATTTGCGAATATAAACCCTTTTCAATGTTGCATATTTGTCTTTATGTCATATAGAGTTTTGTCAATAAACGACTTCAAAGATGTACTTTTGTGTATAATATTTCTTAAGACAAAAAGAAAAACCCATAACTCTAGAAATATTTATAACTATAAATAGAAATATATATGGAAAGCCAAAAAAACAAAACAAATCATTCGAAAAATGTCAAAATTTTAGGACAAAGGGCACAGGGTAATGGTGAGAGCCCCCTGATCTCTCAATCTTTCTAATATTTGACAGACATTTAGTCAATAGGTAGATACAAACGTGACTAAAAGGAATTTGGGTACACTTCCTGTCTTCTATGTTTACGGAGCGCCCAAAGTGCCAGTTGGATATTCAAAATATATAGCGAAAACCTACCCGAGACCGCTTAAATGAGGTTGAGACCCCCCGGGTCTTTCAATGTCCATAAAATTCAACCAAATCATTGACTCTGTATATATAAAGGTTGTATTAGATGGATTTACCAGAATAACGTCATCTTCTATATCTACGGAGGGCTAAGATAGTCAATTTTCAGTCGAAAAATGTCCAAATTTTAGGACAAAGGGCACAGGGTAATGGTGAGAGCCCCCTGATCACTCAATCTTTCTAATATTTGACAGACATTTAGTCAATAGGTAGATACAAACGTGACTAAAAGGAATTTGCGAATATAAACCCTTTTCAATGTTGCATATTTGTCTTTATGTCATATAGAGTTTTGTCAATAAACGACTTCAAAGATGTACTTTTGTGTATAATATTTCTTAAGACAAAAAGAAAAACCCATAACTCTAGAAATATTTATAACTATAAATAGAAATATATATGGAAAGCCAAAAAAACAAAACAAATCATTCGAAAAATGTCAAAATTTTAGGACAAAGGGCACAGGGTAATGGTGAGAGCCCCCTGATCTCTCAATCTTTCTAATATTTGACAGACATTTAGTCAATAGGTAGATACAAACGTGACTAAAAGGAATTTGGGTACACTTCCTGTCTTCTATGTTTACGGAGCGCCCAAAGTGCCAGTTGGATATTCAAAATATATAGCGAAAACCTACCCGAGACCGCTTAAATGAGGTTGAGACCCCCCGGGTCTTTCAATGTCCATAAAATTCAACCAAATCATTGACTCTGTATATATAAAGGTTGTATTAGATGGATTTACCAGAATAACGTCATCTTCTATATCTACGGAGGGCTAAGATAGTCAATTTTCAGTCGAAAAATGTCCAAATTTTAGGACAAAGGGCACAGGGTAATGGTGAGAGCCCCCTGATCACTCAATCTTTCTAATATTTGACAGACATTTAGTCAATAGGTAGATACAAACGTGACTAAAAGGAATTTGCGAATATAAACCCTTTTCAATGTTGCATATTTGTCTTTATGTCATATAGAGTTTTGTCAATAAACGACTTCAAAGATGTACTTTTGTGTATAATATTTCTTAAGACAAAAAGAAAAACCCATAACTCTAGAAATATTTATAACTATAAATAGAAATATATATGGAAAGCCAAAAAAACAAAACAAATCATTCGAAAAATGTCAAAATTTTAGGACAAAGGGCACAGGGTAATGGTGAGAGCCCCCTGATCTCTCAATCTTTCTAATATTTGACAGACATTTAGTCAATAGGTAGATACAAACGTGACTAAAAGGAATTTGGGTACACTTCCTGTCTTCTATGTTTACGGAGCGCCCAAAGTGCCAGTTGGATATTCAAAATATATAGCGAAAACCTACCCGAGACCGCTTAAATGAGGTTGAGACCCCCCGGGTCTTTCAATGTCCATAAAATTCAACCAAATCATTGACTCTGTATATATAAAGGTTGTATTAGATGGATTTACCAGAATAACGTCATCTTCTATATCTACGGAGGGCTAAGATAGTCAATTTTCAGTCGAAAAATGTCCAAATTTTAGGACAAAGGGCACAGGGTAATGGTGAGAGCCCCCTGATCACTCAATCTTTCTAATATTTGACAGACATTTAGTCAATAGGTAGATACAAACGTGACTAAAAGGAATTTGCGAATATAAACCCTTTTCAATGTTGCATATTTGTCTTTATGTCATATAGAGTTTTGTCAATAAACGACTTCAAAGATGTACTTTTGTGTATAATATTTCTTAAGACAAAAAGAAAAACCCATAACTCTAGAAATATTTATAACTATAAATAGAAATATATATGGAAAGCCAAAAAAAAACAAAACAAATCATTCGAAAAAATGTCAAAATTTTAGGACAAAGGGGCACAGGGTAATGGTGAGAGCCCCCTGATCTCTCAATCTTTCTAATATTTGACAGACATTTAGTCAATAGGTAGATACAAACGTGACTAAAAGGAATTTGGGTACACTTCCTGTCTTCTATGTTTACGGAGCGCCCAAAGTGCCAGTTGGATATTCAAAATATATAGCGAAAACCTACCCGAGACCGCTTAAATGAGGTTGAGACCCCCCGGGTCTTTCAATGTCCATAAAATTCAACCAAATCATTGACTCTGTATATATAAAGGTTGTATTAGATGGATTTACCAGAATAACGTCATCTTCTATATCTACGGAGGGCTAAGATAGTCAATTTTCAGTCGAAAAATGTCCAAATTTTAGGACAAAGGGCACAGGGTAATGGTGAGAGCCCCCTGATCACTCAATCTTTCTAATATTTGACAGACATTTAGTCAATAGGTAGATACAAAACGTGACTAAAAGGAATTTGCGAATATAAACCCTTTTCAATGTTGCATATTTGTCTTTATGTCATATAGAGTTTTTGTCAATAAACGACCTTCAAAGATGTACTTTTGTGTATAATATTTCTTAAGACAAAAAGAAAAAACCCATAACTCTAGAAATATTTATAACTATAAATAGAAATATATATGGAAAGCCAAAAAAACAAAACAAAATCATTCGAAAAATGTCAAAATTTTAGGACAAAGGGCACAGGGTAATGGTGAGAGCCCCCTGATCTCTCAATCTTTCTAATATTTGACAGACATTTAGTCAATAGGTAGATACAAACGTGACTAAAAGGAATTTGGGTACACTTCCTGTCTTCTATGTTTACGGAGCGCCCAAAGTGCCAGTTGGATATTCAAAAATATATAGCGAAAACCTACCCGAGACCGCTTAAATGAGGTTGAGACCCCCCGGGTCTTTCAATGTCCATAAAATTCAACCAAATCATTGACTCTGTATATATAAAGGTTGTATTAGATGGATTTACCAGAATAACGTCATCTTCTATATCTACGGAGGGCTAAGATAGTCAATTTTCAGTCGAAAAATGTCCAAATTTTAGGACAAAGGGCACAGGGTAATGGTGAGAGCCCCCTGATCACTCAATCTTTCTAATATTTGACAGACATTTAGTCAATAGGTAGATACAAACGTGACTAAAAGGAATTTTGCGAATATAAACCCTTTTCAATGTTGCATATTTGTCTTTATGTCATATAGAGTTTTGTCAATAAACGACTTCAAAGATGTACTTTTGTGTATAATATTTCTTAAGACAAAAAGAAAAACCCATAACTCTAGAAATATTTATAACTATAAATAGAAATATATATGGAAAGCCAAAAAAACAAAACAAATCATTCGAAAAATGTCAAAATTTTAGGACAAAGGGCACAGGGTAATGGTGAGAGCCCCCTGATCTCTCAATCTTTCTAATATTTGACAGACATTTAGTCAATAGGTAGATACAAACGTGACTAAAAGGAATTTGGGTACACTTCCTGTCTTCTATGTTTACGGAGCGCCCAAAGTGCCAGTTGGATATTCAAAATATATAGCGAAAACCTACCCGAGACCGCTTAAATGAGGTTGAGACCCCCCGGGTCTTTCAATGTCCATAAAATTCAACCAAAATCATTGACTCTGTATATATAAAGGTTGTATTAGATGGATTTACCAGAATAACGTCATCTTCTATATCTACGGAGGGCTAAGATAGTCAATTTTCAGTCGAAAAATGTCCAAATTTAGGACAAAGGGCACAGGGTAATGGTGAGAGCCCCCTGATCACTCAATCTTTCTAATATTTGACAGACATTTAGTCAATAGGTAGATACAAACGTGACTAAAAGGAATTTGCGAATATAAACCCTTTTCAATGTTGCATATTTGTCTTTATGTCATATAGAGTTTTGTCAATAAACGACTTCAAAGATGTACTTTTGTGTATAATATTTCTTAAGACAAAAAGAAAAACCCATAACTCTAGAAATATTTATAACTATAAATAGAAATATATATGGGAAAGCCAAAAAAACAAAACAAATCATTCGAAAAATGTCAAAATTTTAGGACAAAGGGCACAGGGTAATGGTGAGAGCCCCCTGATCTCTCAATCTTTCTAATATTTGACAGACATTTAGTCAATAGGTAGATACAAACGTGACTAAAAGGAATTTGGGTACACTTCCTGTCTTCTATGTTTACGGAGCGCCCAAAGTGCCAGTTGGATATTCAAAATATATAGCGAAAACCTACCCGAGACCGCTTAAATGAGGTTGAGACCCCCCGGGTCTTTCAATGTCCATAAAATTCAACCAAATCATTGACTCTGTATATATAAAGGTTGTATTAGATGGATTTACCAGAATAACGTCCATCTTCTATATCTACGGAGGGCTAAGATAGTCAATTTTCAGTCGAAAAATGTCCAAATTTTAGGACAAAGGGCACAGGGTAATGGTGAGAGCCCCCTGATCACTCAATCTTTCTAATATTTGACAGACATTTAGTCAATAGGTAGATACAAACGTGACTAAAAGGAATTTGCGAATATAAACCCTTTCAATGTTGCATATTTGTCTTTATGTCATATAGAGTTTTGTCAATAAACGACTTCAAAGATGTACTTTTGTGTATAATATTTCTTAAGACAAAAAAGAAAAACCCATAACTCTAGAAATATTTATAACTATAAATAGAAATATATATGGAAAGCCAAAAAAACAAAACAAATCATTCGAAAAATGTCAAAATTTAAGGACAAAGGGCACAGGGTAATGGTGAGAGCCCCCTGATCTCTCAATCTTTCTAATATTTGACAGACATTTAGTCAATAGGTAGATACAAACGTGACTAAAAGGAATTTGGGTACACTTCCTGTCTTCTATGTTTACGGAGCGCCCAAAAGTGCCAGTTGGATATTCAAAATATATAGCGAAAACCTACCCGAGACCGCTTAAATGAGGTTGAGACCCCCGGGTCTTTCAATGTCCATAAAATTCAACCAAATCATTGACTCCTGTATATATAAAGGTTGTATTAGATGGATTTACCAGAATAACGTCATCTTCTATATCTACGGAGGGCTAAGATAGTCAATTTTCAGTCGAAAAATGTCCAAATTTTAGGACAAAGGGCACAGGGTAATGGTGAGAGCCCCCTGATCACTCAATCTTTCTAATATTTGACAGACATTTAGTCAATAGGTAGATACAAACGTGACTAAAAGGAATTTGCGAATATAAACCCTTTTCAATGTTGCATATTTGTCTTTATGTCATATAGAGTTTTGTCAATAAACGACTTCAAAGATGTACTTTTGTGTATAATATTTCTTAAGACAAAAAGAAAAACCCATAACTCTAGAAATATTTATAACTATAAATAGAAATATATATGGAAAGCCAAAAAAAACAAAACAAATCATTCGAAAAATGTCAAAATTTTAGGACAAAGGGCACAGGGTAATGGTGAGAGCCCCCTGATCTCTCAATCTTTCTAATATTTGACAGACATTTAGTCAATAGGTAGATACAAACGTGACTAAAAGGAATTTGGGTACACTTCCTGTCTTCTATGTTTACGGAGCGCCCAAAGTGCCAGTTGGATATTCAAAATATATAGCGAAAACCTACCCGAGACCGCTTAAATGAGGTTGAGACCCCCCGGGTCTTTCAATGTCCATAAAATTCAACCAAATCATTGACTCTGTATATATAAAGGTTGTATTAGATGGATTTACCAGAATAACGTCATCTTCTATATCTACGGAGGGCTAAGATAGTCAATTTTCAGTCGAAAAATGTCCAAATTTTAGGACAAAGGGCACAGGGTAATGGTGAGAGCCCCCTGATCACTCAATCTTTCTAATATTTGACAGACATTTAGTCAATAGGTAGATACAAACGTGACTAAAAGGAATTGCGAATATAAACCCTTTTCAATGTTGCATATTTGTCTTTATGTCATATAGAGTTTTGTCAATAAACGACTTCAAAGATGTACTTTTGTGTATAATATTTCTTAAGACAAAAAGAAAAACCCATAACTCTAGAAATATTTATAACTATAAATAGAAATATATATTGGAAAGCCAAAAAAACAAAAACAAATCATTCGAAAAATGTCAAAATTTTAGGACAAAGGGCACAGGGTAATGGTGAGAGCCCCCTGATCTCTCAATCTTTCTAATATTTGACAGACATTTAGTCAATAGGTAGATACAAACGTGACTAAAAGGAATTTGGGTACACTTCCTGTCTTTCTATGTTTACGGAGCGCCCAAAGTGCCAGTTGGATATTCAAAATATATAGCGAAAACCTACCCGAGACCGCTTAAATGAGGTTGAGACCCCCCGGGTCTTTCAATGTCCATAAAATTCAACCAAATCATTGACTCTGTATATATAAAGGTTGTATTAGATGGATTTACCAGAATAACGTCATCTTCTATATCTACGGAGGGCTAAGATAGTCAATTTTCAGTCGAAAAATGTCCAAATTTTAGGACAAAGGGCACAGGGTAATGGTGAGAGCCCCCTGATCACTCAATCTTTCTAATATTTGACAGACATTTAGTCAATAGGTAGATACAAAACGTGACTAAAAGGAATTTGCGAATATAAACCCTTTTCAATGTTGCATATTTGTCTTTATGTCATATAGAGTTTTGTCAATAAACGACTTCAAAGATGTACTTTTGTGTATAATATTTCTTAAGACAAAAAGAAAAACCCATAACTCTAGAAATATTTATAACTATAAATAGAAATATATATGGAAAGCCAAAAAAAACAAAACAAATCATTCGAAAAATGTCAAAATTTTAGGACAAAGGGCACAGGGTAATGGTGAGAGCCCCCTGATCTCTCAATCTTTCTAATATTTGACAGACATTTAGTCAATAGGTAGATACAAACGTGACTAAAAGGAATTTGGGTACACTTCCTGTCTTCTATGTTTACGGAGCGCCCAAAGTGCCAGTTGGATATTCAAAATATATAGCGAAAACCTACCCGAGACCGCTTAAATGAGGTTGAGACCCCCCGGGTCTTTCAATGTCCATAAAATTCAACCAAATCATTGACTCTGTATATATTAAAGGTTGTATTAGATGGATTTACCAGAATAACGTCATCTTCTATATCTACGGAGGGCTAAGATAGTCAATTTTCAGTCGAAAAATGTCCAAATTTTAGGACAAAGGGCACAGGGTAATGGTGAGAGCCCCCTGATCACTCAATCTTTCTAATATTTGACAGACATTTAGTCAATAGGTAGATACAAACGTGACTAAAAGGAATTTGCGAATATAAAACCCTTTTCAATGTTGCATATTTGTCTTTATGTCATATAGAGTTTTGTCAATAAACGACTTCAAAGATGTACTTTTGTGTATAATATTTCTTAAGACAAAAAGAAAAACCCATAACTCTAGAAATATTTATAACTATAAATAGAAATATATATGGAAAGCCAAAAAAACAAAACAAATCATTCGAAAAATGTCAAAATTTTAGGACAAAGGGCACAGGGTAATGGTGAGAGCCCCCTGATCTCTCAATCTTTCTAATATTTGACAGACATTTAGTCAATAGGTAGATACAAACGTGACTAAAAAGGAATTTGGGTACACTTCCTGTCTTCTATGTTTACGGAGCGCCAAAGTGCCAGTTGGATATTCAAAATATATAGCGAAAACCTACCCGAGACCGCTTAAATGAGGTTGAGACCCCCCCGGGTCTTTCAATGTCCATAAAATTCAACCAAATCATTGACTCTGTATATATAAAAGGTTGTATTAGATGGATTTACCAGAATAACGTCATCTTCTATATCTACGGAGGGCTAAGATAGTCAATTTTCAGTCGAAAAAATGTCCAAATTTTAGGACAAAGGGCACAGGGTAATGGTGAGAGCCCCCTGATCACTCAATCTTTCTAATATTTGACAGACATTTAGTCAATAGGTAGATACAAACCGTGACTAAAAAGGAATTTGCGAATATAAACCCTTTTCAATGTTGCATATTTGTCTTTATGTCATATAGAGTTTTGTCAATAAACGACTTCAAAGATGTACTTTTGTGTATAATATTTCTTAAGACAAAAAAGAAAAACCCATAACTCTAGAAATATTTTATAACTATAAATAGAAATATATATGGAAAGCCAAAAAAAACAAAAACAAATCATTCGAAAAATGTCAAAATTTTAGGACAAAGGGCACAGGGTAATGGTGAGAGCCCCCTGATCTCTCAATCTTTCTAATATTTGACAGACATTTAGTCAATAGGTAGATACAAACGTGACTAAAAGGAATTTGGGTACACT
>NW_026963454.1:0-23625 GCF_036588685.1 Mytilus trossulus
ACTACTTTACTCAGACTAGTAAGCGCTTGGAATCGCTTTGGTACTTGATTTCAAATCAAAACTGTTTAACTAGTCTGTATGACTCCTATTTTTAACCTTTTAAATGGTCAGGAATCTTATATCAGGACGGAGCATGCTCTTCTTGAATGTACGCATACCACGAAGGCTTTGCGTCTGGGTACTTAAACGTATAGACGTCCCCGTCTCATATTTTGAACCACCACATGTATAACCATCCTCCAAACCACACATATACTAAACATCATAATGCTACCCATACCACATCTACGAAGTGTCAGTACCAAATGCAAGCCTCAAAACCAAAGTGCCGTTGACTGGAAAACTCCCCACGCCATAGTCGGACTAACCTCACCATTAGTCAAAGAGTCCCCACAACTACGTGCATTCCATGAAACCCAGTTAGTAAATAAAACACTCTTCCATACACCCTATCTGCAATAGTGTATGAGTTTCAGTAGTATTCTCGAAGTTGCACTAGGAAGAACACAGTCCCACATAAAATTGTTACCACTAGGCCAATAAATGGCCCAACATCATAATCCTTCAAACGCATTCTCTTATGGGCTTGAGTTACGAATAACCCCCTCCTAATTAAAAGACCTGTCTCGAACAGCCTTGTCGACGACGGGTTTGGCGTGCGGATCCCTGGAGGGGGTCATCGCATCCCTAGTTCACACGAGGGTCTTAAGGCATTATGGAAGAAAGTCCAAAAAAAAGAAAAGAAGAACATTACTTCAGACAGAATAAAAAGGCAACTCCATCACGAAATCTCTTGATTACGAAGCGAGTATGAAACCCAATATCTCCCTCACGAATTAAGTCTCGCCATCATCTAAAAGTTCTCAATAGTATACACCCCAACCTCATTCCTATTAATAGAAATCTGGGAGTTCGATGCAGTCACAAAATTAACCCTACCGCTATTCCGTTTGCCGAGATAGCCACAAAAAAGGGCCACGGACTTGGACCTGGTACATAGTAACGAGAATAAGGATTACGATTCATTGTTTAGGGTATAAACATAAACATAAAGTTCAGCGGTATCCAATGAGCCGCCAGAACAAAAACATCACAAACTCTTCTCAAGTTTAAGGACTCCCTGTGTGACACCCCCTTCCCGTGACAACAACTTCCATATAGGTATAGTCTAAAACATGCCCTAATAAAGCTTATCAGACCCAGGATAAGCAGGAACACTCCACTTATTCACCCTCCCACGCCGAAAACGAGGATTTCCCCAAATAAGTTTAGACTAGGAGGGGCTGCTATGTTGCTTGATCTTAACAGGAAACACATTAAGACTAGACTTGGGCAGACTAACAAGCCCCCTTTATTTATTACTAGCAGACGCGAGTGCCTCATCTTATAGATAGCATTCACATACCTGAACAAACCTGATGAACACAACCCATGCCCGATCATAATAATAATGGCCCCCACTACCCCTAATACCGTGTTGCTAAGCACTCCTAATAGCACAAGCCTCATATGCGCTACAGAGGAATATGCTACCAAACATTTTAGGTCCACTTGCCGTACACACGCTAATCCTGCGTAGACACCTCCTGCCAAGTTCACCACTAGTAGCAGCACAAAAAAAACGCTTCTAAGCCTTATTTGTATAACTATTATAAATCGAAGCAGCCCGTACCCTCCTAATTTTAGTACCACCCCGGCCAATAGCATCGAACCGGCTACTGGGGCCTCTACGTGAGCCTTAGGTAGTCACAGGTGAAATGGATATATTGGTAGCTTGATAAGAAACCCTAGAATGTATAGCCATCACAATCTCATTCCCCTTTTTTTTACTAGCCTTACCACAGAACTTATCCTCCTCCTCAACCCTCTAATATAGAGTTCTCTTACCCCCCATAAGAAAAAAAGAGATCCGAACACCGTATAGATTACTATATACCCCCCTGCCTGTAAACGCTCTGGCTGATAGCCTCAGCCTACAATTAATAACAACAGAGGGGCTAGCACACTTTCAAAAAAAAAAAAAAAAAGAAAGAACCTCCTCACCCTGAATCTTATCACTAAAATTAGGCTGATTCTGATAATTATTAAATTAAATCTTGCTTTCCGGTGGATCTTAACCCTCCTTAGGTAGGAAAGAATTGCTACAAATAGAGTTAGTGTAACCATTAACCCTATTACAAAGTCTGTGGTGTACAACCCGTTCAACTCTACCCCCCCTATCGCGACTCTTGTGGCGCCCATACTTAGAATAGTTAGAACGCTTAACCCAATGACACTCATATTTAGGTTTTTTATAATAATCAATGCAATAAGTCTAATTGCCAACCTTTTAACCATAAGTAAGACAGACTTTATCTGACACATTCAGTGTAAATGAATTATACTAGTTTATATTATCTTACATACACCCTAACTAGAACTACTACACACACACTAGCCATAAGTATGACACATAGAAGAACAGTCCAACACAAACTCATTAACTTATCATAACGTAAACGAGGTAAAGAAGCACGAATAACCACAAAGAAGACCGCAAAAGCCATCATAAAGACCCCGATCAACGCTTCATTTCCCCCGAAAAATATCGCCGCCCTTATAACCCTTCTGAGAAGAATACTAGAGTACTCCGCAATAAATATAACTGCAAACCCCCCTCCGCTGTACTCCACGTTGTATCCTGACACTAATTCCGACTCTCCTTCCACAAAATCAAATGGCGCCCGATTAGTTTCAGCTAGCATACACAGCATTCAGACAACTATAACTACGCACAAAGGAAAAAAGAAAAAAAGGACCTTTGTTGGAACACCCTAATTTCTTGAAACATAAACACACCCGAGCACAGCACCACACAAAAGAAGATAAATCCTATAGGGATCTCATAAGAAATTCTTTGCGCCATCGCACGAACTGCACCTAGCAAAGAGTATTTAGAGTTAGAAGCCCATCCGGATATTATTACCCCGTAAACCCTGACTCTAGTAATAACTATAAACAGAATCACCCCGAAAACATAAAACACTTCAGCCGACTTATACGGGTATAAAAGCCATCCAAGTAAACTGATAGTTAATATTAGTGCAGGAGCCAAAATGAAGGGCCCTACGTTAGCACGTGTAGGCACAATAAACTCTTTACATAACAACTTACCTGCGTCACTAAAAGGCTGCAAGATCCCTATATAACTCACCTTGGATGGGACCCTTTCGGATTATAATGATAGCCAAAATTTTACGTTCCAACAAAGTATAGAAGCCCACAGCGAGAAGCACCCCTACAAAAGGGATAACACCAACAACCACGCCTACTCAGTCCACCAGTGCAGCCTTAGTCGACCCCAAGGGAGTAAAAGGGTCCGCTGACACTTGACAAAGGCTTAATAGGATAGAGGCTCCAAAGAAAACAGCTACTCTCCTTAGAGTCTTAAATAGACACTCGACACTAACCATAATGAGACTGGGCTTAGCTTTGTAATTCACACACAAACAAGAGTATATCTTATAAGACGAGCTTAAATCGTATGCATTAGGTCTGCCAGCTTGTGCCATGAAAGCAAGTATATATACTTATGAATTGATCCTAAATCAAACGCATTAGCTCTGCCAGCTCTCACAAAGATAAGAGCCACTACTCACGGCGCCTTAGGGGCATGAGCCCTATATCCTAATATTAGACCCACCTTATCACTAAAAGCTACTTGCCCATTGTACAAGTTCATTAAATTAAAAGTTTAACGCTTCTTAAAAGCTTTAGCTTATTTTTTATTTTAGTTAAGAGCTTCCAACCATATGACCAAAATATTTCTCAGGAATAAACTCAATCACAATCGGTATAAATCTATGGTTAACCCCGCAAATTTCAGAACACTGCCCGTAAATAATTCTACACTGGGAAGCTTTTATAGGAAGCCGATTAATTCGACCTGGGATGGCATCTACTTTAATTAGTAACTTAGGGAGTGCAAACGAATGGAGCACATCAGACCTTCTTACAAAAGCAGTTATTTGCACATCTGCTGGAGCCACCATCCGGTTATCAACATCCAACAAACGATACCCTCCTTTTCTAAATGTCTCCTGCTGGTCTTCTATGTAAGAATCAATTGTATAACACGAAATTCTTTCAGCGCTTTCTCTAGAGCTTGGAGTGTCTAAATTGCGACAAAATTCGTAAGATCAGTACCATTGTTTCCCAATCGCCTTAAAATTTCACCGGGGCCGTTTTACTTCTTCTATATAATATAGGTTAATTATAGAAGGAAACCACAACCCCTACTAACATCAACATTGGCACAATAGTCCATCAAAATTCTAATCGTTGACGGTTCAAGAAATGGCGATAAGAAAATTTAGTAAGAAGGATTACGCATCCTATATATATAACAAAGACCAACACAGCCACTGCTACTATCATCACAAAACCATGGTACCGGAACAGGTCTTTCCCTAGTTCCCCATGGACAATATCACCAAAATATCGACTCCCGTAAAAAAGACATATTTATATTTTTCTACACTTATTAGCCCACTCACGTGCGCTACTTTCGCGATTTACTAATTTTAATAACTTGAAATAAGCTAAAAACTTAAACCATTTCAGGTCTACAGGACGACTCCTACAGAATTTAGGGTATTCAAGCAGCTTGTCCCACACCCACAAAGAAAGAGGGTTTAATAACAACCTAGAGAAATAAATGACTGAAAGACACTGCCCCAAAATGATATAAGGCTCCCGCACTGGGCGAGCACCAATCCATGTTAACCTAATAAACCTACCAACCAACACTCAAAACACTACTTGATTAAACGGGTAAAAACATAAACTTCGATACTTACCTCTGTGAAGACTAGGAATTAGGTATAATACTACAATCGACAAAAACATAACATATACCCCCCCCGCTTTATGAGGAATTGAACGAAGGATTGCATAAGCAAACATAAAATACCACTCAGGCTGAACATGGATTGGCGTTTTTATAGGATTAGCAGGCCAATAGTTTAAATGATTCCCTAACAGCTCAGGATCCACACACACTAAATATATAAAAAAGAACCTAAAGCAAACATAACCAAAAAGATCTTTAATAGTATAGAAGGGGTGGAAGGGCACACACATAGTACCTCTTTCAATACCCAAAGGGTTATTACTCCCTTTCTCATGTAAAAAAAAACAGGTGTAAAAAAACAACCGCCACTATCACAAACGGTAAGAGAAAGTGTAAAGTATAAAACCGCTTTAGAGTTGCATTACACACGGTCCAACCCCCTCATACATAGCGGAGCATACTCTCTCCTACTACGGGGATCACTCTAAGTATATTAGTAATAACAGTAGCCCCCCAATATGACATTTGCCCCCAAGGCAAAGTGTAACCGAGGAAAGCCTCCGCCATAGTTAACAAAAACAAATGCACCCCAAAATACCACACTGTCTTATCTAAATAAGACCCATAATACAGCCCACGAGCAATGTGCGCATAAATACAGATAAAAACATAGAGGACCCCATTTGCATGAATATTACGCAACATTCATCCTTTTTCCACATTACGCATAATATGTACTACAGAATCGAATGCCATGTCTTCATGAGCAGTATAATGAGTTGACAATAAAAGACCCTTAGAAGTTGGATAATTAGGCACAAGCCTAGTATAGAGCCAAACCTTCACCAAGCGTTTAAGTTTACAGGACAAGGCAAATCATAGAACCTGTCATTCATAATCTTCACCAACTTATTAGTACTTCGTCACGGACCAACCCTCTTAGGCGTGTTAATATTATTCACAGTATTGTTACCAACCATCTCATAAGAAAGGCCTACACCTTGTTTATGAGTTTACAGCTCACCACCTCTTCCTCGGCCACCTCATGAATTTTTGTTATATATACAGGCACAAACCCCCCGCACACCGCATTTTTTTATGAGTACACATAAGCTTGGACCCCCCTTTTTACACCTCTGAAGACACCCAAAGTGTTAAGTGTCCAACTTTGTTTTTGCTCCATTTTTACTTTATTTTTAATTAGACTTAAAGCGACCAACAACTTACGCTTCAAAAATTTTTTTATTTTTAAGATACACGCCTCGTTTTCGAACCGAAAACCACATGAGCAACCAGAGCTGGGGTAAATGAGGAAATAAACGTCTCAAATCCCCATTATCCTACAGCTTACAATTAGCTATAGAGCCCAAGTAACTTAGAATTTAAGGGTCAAATTCACCACTTTCTCTGCCAATAATTAGGTTGAATCTCATGTGGTCCTGAAGAATGCTTACTCCCCGCAAAGGCTTTGTAGCCTTTCAAGCATACACTAAAACCAAGTTAATTAGGTGTAAGGAGACCCGTATTGACCAGTTTTTAAATAGACCATAACAGCCTAACAATAAACGAATTAACTGTAATTTTGCTTATCTTATGGATTATTTTAATAAATTATAACTATTAATACACCAATAAACTTTAACTATGAGCATTAATAACTACTGACCCCGTCTTTACTAACATCAGGAACACTGTCTTCTTCACTTACAACCACATTTCTCTGCTCGACTGGCTGACAGACATTAGCTGGGACTTCAGGCTCCACAACAGCTATTTGTTCTTCTAAAGGAACATAGCCACCCTCAGCATGGGGGCCCCCTTCCTCCTGATTATCAGGAACAACTTCAGCGACACCATTCACAACAGCATCTCCAACAGCTGAAATAGTTTCAGGTAATGGGAGCACCCTAACAGTGTCACCCCCTCCGCCCTGACATAAGTCCCCTCCTCCAACGTCTATTCTAAACACTCAGTTTTTATATGAAAAAAAACCATCTCACACACCCCTTAACAGTAAGCCTTTTTTTGCAGCAAACCCCTGCCTAAGCCACTCTCATACAGCCTCTCTAGTGCCCAACACATTCAACAATCTATCACTAAGCAACACACTCATTTACATAAAAAGAACCCTTTTTATAAGTTAATCAGCCTATTATACAATATTATTTATGTCATTACAGATCCGTCACAAAGTATTGCTTTAGCTAAAAACTCGCTCGCTTAAAAGAGACCTTAAAGCTATGCATAAGCTTTTGGGTTAACAAACCCAAAAACTTCAATTAAAATAAAGCTTCGCAGGGTCTTGTTGCTCTTCTTTTACACACAGGCCTCTTCGCTTTACCCTTATGCAAGAAGTACTAAAATTTATTTGCCCCACTTTACTTCAAGTAAGCTTTTTATGAGGCAATCGTGTGCATTTCTTTAGAAAGATAAATTCTAAAAAACCTCAGTGAGATGAGCCTAAAACTAATTAACTCCTCTTAAATTGTTTATAAAGAAAAGCTTTAACTTTTTCTTTAGGAATCAAAGTCCTACGTACTATAATACTTCTTTATAACACCTCAGAGCAATAAACTACTTTTGAGCTTAGCTTCATCAAAGCAACTGGGCCATCCCCCCACGTACAACTAAGCTAGGAAGAATTTGTAGCTCTCAGTTATATTAACATTAGCAACTAAACACAACTTAAGAGACAGGCTATCTGGCTTGAGAATAAGAATCTTATACCCTAAGCAAATTACTGGGATTTTCAATTAACAGCTCAACATTCTAGCTTAATTTATTCACCCAGCGTACACTAATTTCATTAAAATTTTTGCCCAGAAGGCAAATATAGTAATTATTGCTATGTAACCATCCTATAACCAGCACATTTAACAGCCTAACGCCACGTTTATTTACATAAAAAGGCCCTATACAATATTGTCTATAGCACTCAGATCTGTGACAGAACATTGCTTTGCTTAAAAACCTTTTATACGAAACTAACTCACTTAAAAGGGACCTCAGGACCAGACATAAACTTCATCACTTGTAGTCTTTGTAAGTTTATAACCCACCTAACCCCCTTTTAGGCGTGTTAATATTACATACTATTGTTAACACTTACTTTTTAAGACGCTCACAACCTTGTTTACAAGCTCACGCTTCTACGTTTCACAATTTTATTTAGCTTCATTTTGTTGCTGCACACCACATTTTTGTCACCTCTATTTAACCTGCTTTCCTATTTCCTCCCCTCCAGATCAGCCCCCCCAGGCATTAGTGTGTCATTTTGATTTTATTTTATTTTTGATTTACTTTTTTGCTTAGACTTTAAGTGACCCATGAATTACGCTTTGGGAACTTTCATATGACTTGATTTCTATTTATTTTTTGATTTTAAGATACAGATAGTCTAGTTTTCAAACCCCAAAAAATCACATGAGCAACCAAAATTAGGGCAAACGAAAAAAATTAACACCTTAGATCCATTTCTCCTGCAGTTTACAATTAACCACAGGAAGCAAATAGCTTTAGAATTTAGGTTTAAGTTTGTTTTTTTCTACCACTAATTAGGTTAAGTCTCACATGACTCTGAAAAATGCTTACTCACTGTAAAGGGTTCAAAACCTTATCTACAACAGGTTGTAAAGCATAATCTAAAACAAGTTTGGACAGGTATGGGCATTCGCAACTAGATTTTCAATAAAATACACAATGTCAAGTAAAATTAAGTTTTACTTTGACTTATAAGTTATCTTAACTAAGGGCTTTTTACATGCATCAGCAACAGGGTTTCCGTGTAAAAGGACAGGAGAACAGGCCTTGCGGTCACTGTACCGGCCGGTAACAGGAAATGCGGTACACTATAAAACCTCATTCTTAAGGGTTTCCACAGTGTTTGGTTTTTTTTTGTCTGTTACTAGCACAAATCCATTACACACCGCCTTTTTAGAACCCTTGTTTTATTCTTTAGGTGGGTGATTGCTGCTTTTTGGCTGCATTAATAGACTGTTTTATTTTTTACCTAATTTGCAACCCGTTTTAACCCTATTTTTTAATAAAATAGCAATACTAATTTTAACAAGAACCAACGACACGCCCTACCGCCACTAATTGGCCTTCAGCTTCATAAAAGGCAACCCTTTTTATAAACTAATCAGTTTATTGCGTAGCATTATTTAAGCAATGACAGAGCCAGGGCAAAGCGTTGCTTTAGCGAAAAAGTCCTTTCGTACAAAATTAGCTCATTTTTAAAAGAGGATAGAAACTGAACTAGCTCACGCCGTTCTGAACTCAGCTCATGTTAGATTTTAAAGGGCGAACAGACCCACCATTAGAAGCTTCTACGCCTCTAGGATATCTAAAGCCAACATCGAGGTCGCAATCTTCCCCTCCAATACCATCTTTCGGGAGAAATTGCGCTGTTATCCCTAGAGTAGCTAGCCACACATATAAAGTTAGGAAATACGAGTTAGATTTATATAATAGTGAAAGACTTATTTTCACTGATCTCCCATCAAAATCGTATAAGAGCCAAAAACTCCAATTAAGATAAAGCTTCATAGGGTCTTGTCGTCCTTCTTTTACATAAAGGCCTCTTCACCTTAAAGTTAGTTTAAATTAAATTTTCAGACACAGCACCTTCTTCGTTAACCCTTTCATACCATCCTTCAATTGAAAGGCAAATTATCGCGCTACCTTAGGACGCTCACGTTAACGCCGCCGTTTACAACAAACATTACTCTAGTTGCACTGGGCAGGGACTACCTTTTACTTACATCAAAAGGAAATGTTTTTGTTAAACAGTCGAGAAGTTTAGTTTGCCGAATTCGTTTAAAAACTTTTATTTAGCCTTTAGTTTTTTAAGGTAAAACAAAATAGTAATACCAAATAAATAATATTTTTACTCGTTTTTATCATAGTCACTGGTCCTACAACCATAGGCTTATTTTAAAGTAAATGAATAACCCAATTAATCTTTTTTCCCCATCTGGTTTTAGTTAAAATACACTAATATCTAATAGCCAGTTTAAAGCCTATAGAAACCCAATTTTTTTTTAACATCAATTTTAGTATTTTTCAGCTTAACCCAAAAAATTTTACCCCTTAAATAGTTAAGGAAAATGCTTACACATCTTTTTAAGCCAACCAGATATCTAAAAGCGCGAATAGTATCTAGCCGCTATTCTTTAGTTTAATTAAATCTCTGCCACGATTTCTTAACTCAAAAAAATAACTCTCTTTTATTCGGGAAAATTAAATTCTTAAACTTGTCTTGAAAAACCCTTATGCAAAAGGTACTAAAATTTATTTATACTATTTTAATTCAAGTGCACTTTTCACAAAACAATTATGCACGTCTCTTTAAAAAAGATAAATTATAAAAAGCCTCAGTAAGAGGAATCTAGAACTGACAATTCTAAGTTATATATTAACTACTTTTAACTTATTTATGAAGAAGAAGATTAACTTTTTCTTTAGGAATCAAAGCCCTACTTACTACAATTTTTCTTTATAACGCTTCGAAGTTCTAAGTGCCAAAAAACTACTTTTGAACTTTGCTTCATCAAAGCAACTGGATCATCCCCCACGTGGCACTAAGCTTAGGCCTAACTAGACTATGGAGAATTTGCAGTTCTCAGTTATATTAACATTAACTACTAAGCACAACTTAAGAGAAATACTATCTGACTTAAGAATGAAAATCTTATGTTTTCCCTAAACTACTTAAGCAAGCCAAAGCAAATTACTGCGATTTTGAATTAACAGCTCAACGTTTTAGCTTAAACTATTTGGCCAGCATACACTAATTTCATTAGAACTTTTGCTTGGAAGGCAAATATAATATTATTTACTATATATGCATATTATAGCCTAGCAGCAACTTCCGTTACTGCTACCTTGTTACGACTTTTCACAGGTTTCCCCGCGAGCGACGGGCGATTAGTACTCATCTGATTGTATTCAGGGTAATTTTATTTTTAACCCTTACTTACAAGTCCTTCTTCAAAGGCAAGTTTTCTTATCTTATTTGTCTACTTAGTTGAGCTACCTTTTAGTAGCTCAATCTTTGAATTATTGCTTAAGTTACATCTGTATCCCAGATTAACCTTGTCATAAGCTGCATGTCAATCTGAATTATTTTTGAAGTTGTGCTACATGGGCATATAGCCAATTCTAGTAGCTGCACCTAACTAAAAGTAACTTACCTTACCGAACTCAGCAAGTAAAATAAGAGTTAGCTTCAGTAATAACCAAAAATTTTACCCGGACACTCACCATATTAGAGTAAACAACCATACACACGCACTAATAAGACAAGGCTCAAATGTAGGTGGGTTATCCTTTAACACCCAGGATCCCCTGTTTTCTATCTCAGACACCGCCTATTTATTTCTCTTTGACAACCAAATGTTTAGTTAAGAGGAACTTTTGTTTTAAACTATGGATAACAGGGTATCTAATCCTGGTTTCACTTCATAGATTCGTTAGAAGCTCACTAAAACTTTAGGAATATAACCACAAAAAACCGTTAACATTACACTGCACCTATAGTTTTTTTATAGTTTTATAACACAACATTGACTCTAACCAATCCGCTTAAATTTATATTCGAACTGAATCTAACCGCGGCTGCTGGCATTCATCAATTGACCCCGAATTTGTCAAAAAGCTGGGTTAAAGTTTCCTTTATTAACCAATTTTCCCCACTGATGTTGAACTTGCACTTAATTTGTTCAAGCCCGCATTTAGAATCATGAGAAGCATTTTGCCCATAAATTTAGGGCCATAATCAAACCCTCCTACAGATTTGACACAAGGTACTAAAGTATCCATCTTCCTCATTTTCAATGAGACGCTTTAATTAAGCTACTGTATCTTCTATTTTAGGTTTATTTTACTCTTCGTAAAGGCACCATGGTTTTTATGCACAAATACGACACCACTAATATTACAAACAGTAACACACCAGCTATTAGGATATATAACCTTAACCCGCTTCTTTCAGCCATGAAACTTAGAAACAAAGACCCGCTAATTTCTCTGTACTCGTAATTCATAAGACCCATAAGGACCGCTCTGGCACAACACCTTCTGACGAGAACCATAAACTCTAGATTAAAACGATACACTTCATTGGGGTAGATCCTTAAAACATACAAGAACAGGACTATTACACCCCTAACGTAAGTTAGGAACAATAAGAACCCTAACAACCTTCTAACCTCCAGTGCAACCTCCACACATGCAATTATAGACCCCCTCAATAGCACTAGCCCTAAAGAAATAGGTTGCTTGGCAATTAAGACAATCGAAAACACAGCCATCAAAATTACACATATGACTATAACTCTCATTATATAAACATAATTAAGCTTACGCCCCCCGCTACCACCAGCCCTCATACTACCAGCTGGTAGGTAAAATAATTTTTCTGAACAATTTCATTCAAACAGCTGAGTTGACCTAGTCCCTTATGGGCACCTTGAGGCCCAATAGCTCTAGTCAACCTTGATCCAGACTTTGAGCTACCATCCTGGACCCCTTAAAGAAGGCCATTTTTCTGGGGTGGGAGGTTAGCCTCTCTATGAGCCACATTCTCAAAAAGAATCTTAATAGTTTGGCTGACGACCAAGGCTTAGACCCTAATTTTCTAAGCACTCCTCATCACAAAATTAACCCTACAAAGGGAATAAGAAATACTCTGACTCTCTCTTATTTCTCAAGAACTACTACAAACCCAAACCTCTCTATTTTCCTCCCTAATACCCCTCCTAAGATAATAGCCCCAATATACAGGCTAAGAAAAGGAGTTTGTATATTTAAGTGCTCATTAATCCGCAAACTTCTGCTATTAACGTAATTAGACCCAAGTATTACTCTAAATACAATCCGTGCCCTATAAAAAGAAGTGAAGATTAAACCTGTTAGCTCTAATAAATAGCACCCATAAGTTATTCTTCTGTCTATCATTCTTAGCTCAATTATTAGGTCTTTAGAGAAAAACCCTCTTATAAACGGGGCCCCTCTCAAGGACACAATTGCAACCGTTATTGCACCCATTCTTACCGGTAATCCTTGCCACAAGCTTCTTAACCCCCGGATATCTTGGATTCTTTGGTTTCTATGAATAACACCCCCTGCGCCTAGAAACAACAAAGCTTTAAATACCGCATGGGTTACTAAATGAAAAAAAGCTACAGACGGAAGAAGGATTGAAATCGAGAATATTATTAACCTTAACTGCCTCAAAGTCGAGAGTGCGATTACCTTTTTTAGGTCAAACGCAAACACAGCCCTTGACCCCGCTAATATTAGAGTAAATAGTCTTAAGACTATAAGTATTTGAGTCACAAAGGGATTAGCTCTGATAATATAAAAAGAGCGAAGAATCAAATAAACCCCAGCTGTCACCAATGTCGAAGAATGCACCAAAGAGGAGACCGGTGTGGGTGCCGCCATGGCAGCAGGTAGCCATGCGCAAAACGGCATTTGTGCGCTTTTAGTTATACCTGCAAGAACTACCACAAACCCTAAATTAACCCATGTCTGCACTGGGTGGTATATATAAATTAACCACCCCCCTTCTCTTAAAAAAATAGAAACTCTAAAAAGTACAAAAACATCCCCAATTCGATTAGTCAAAGCTGTCAACATAGCCGCAGATAACCTCTTATTGTTCTGGTAATAAGCCACTAATAGGAATGAGGTGAGCCCTAGCCCGTCTCAACCAATTAAAAGTATTACTAAATTAGGAACTAAGATTATAAACACTATAGACAGCACAAACAACCATACTAATCCCATAAACCGCTTGTAGTATGGCTCTCCAGCTATATACCACTTGCAGTAGGTTGCTACACTTCCTCTAATTACCAAAACCGTCCCAACAAAGACTATTCTTACGCTATCTAGTAGAACTCTGAAGCTAAATGAGAGACAATTACTCTCTCAAACAGTAACTTCCAATAAATAAGCTTTTCCAAAGGTCCTCCCTCTAAGAATAAATAAGTATCCAATCAGAATCAGTAAAAGTAACCCTAAGTTACTTTTTAATTGTATGATACTATTTTTACGAGCCATCTCTTAGTAACCTTGACATCAAATCGTCTCCGCATAGTCGCATCACCATAACCAGAAGGGCCAAGCAAATTCTGGCTTCGCAAACAGCTAAACATAGAATTAGTAAAATTAACCAAAACTGATTTATTAGAAACACATGGGTTACAAACAATAAGCCTAGTCTTATTATTTCAAGCCCTACAAATAAACACAAAAGGTGTTTGTTTATACGGAAGATTACAAAACAGCCTATACTTATTAAGAAAACTCCTAGGAATTTTATTCAAATCATAGCTTTAAAACACATAGTTTTCTACGACTTACAAGGCCGTCGCTTCAGCAAAGCTTTTAAAACTACCTACCTTCTATGATCCTCCGTATAGAGACACAATAAGACACAAAAAATATAACACTGAATACACGCGATTGCAACTTCAGCGGCTCCAAAAACACCTCCGCCCATTATTAACCCTTTAATACCCCCAACTCCTGTAAGCAGCCTTCTGCTATTTAACCAGCTAACTACTAACTCTCTCCTGCATATAGTTAGAATTACTTTACCAGCTCCCAGATTTAGTGTCAGACGTAAAACTAATGTTAAAGGGCGAAGTATGCCACTAATTAGCTCAACCACTACTATAAAAGGCACAAGGATTAACGGGCAACCTGTTGGAACGAGACTCATCAACCCCTGCTCAAATCTGCATAAAAGACTAGATAAAACTAAACAAGTTCAAATAGACAAAGCAAAGGAGAACCCGAACACAAACTGCCCTCTTACAGGGAAAAAGAATGGAAAGTTTCCAGACAGATTTAGTATCAGAATTATCATGAACAGACCCCTTATTACTAGAGGAAACCCAGATAGCTTTAGTCCCTTTCCGTTCAATCGAATCATCGAATAAGTAAAGGATAGCACCAAACTCCGAAAAGAGCTCGTACTTCTACCCTTAGTGTACACGTCTCTAAATAGCACGGTTATTGGCACTATAGAAGACAGCAACCATAACGGCATAGACAACCAAATTAAGTTATAGCTGTGAGCATCAAATCTAGAAAAAACATCTATTAACATGACTTTAAATTATTGATTACGCGATTTCTTATAAATATAAGTGATACACGTGTTATAAGGGTTAGTTCACACAAATGGCAATTGGCTATAAACATGCTTCCTTCCTGGATAAAGGTCTCGGGTACCTGCTCAGTCTATTTCACCACATAAACCCCCACTAAATACAACCCCTCGCTGGCTTACTAGAGCCTCTCATAGAAGGAACTTAAAATATATTAGAGACCCAAAAGACACAGCGGACCCATAAGAAGACACCCAATGTCAGTGAGCATAAATATCAGCGTAGTCTATATACCGTCGAGGCATTCCTCTTAGGCCTAAGAAATGCTGAGGAAAGAAGGTAGTATTTACCCCAAAAAATATTGCTATAAAATGGGCTTTCCTCCATTTCTTATTAAAGCATACTCCAACAAAATTTGGCAACCAATGGTTAAGACCACAGAACACCCCAAACACCGCCCCTATTCTTAGCACATAATGGAAATGAGCCACCACATAATATGTGTCGTGTAGAGACACATCCATAGAAGCCCTAGACAGTAAGACCCCTGTTAGCCCTCCCACGGTGAATAAAAACAGAAACCCAGTACTTCAGTAGGCGGCAGGCTTTATTTTGAATTTTCTTCCTGCTATAGTTGCCAGTCATCTGAATACTTTCACCCCTGTTGGAACAGCGATTACTATAGTTGCGGTAGAAAAATAGCCTCGAGTATCAACATTAAGACCTACGGTAAACATGTGGTGAGCCCACACCATACACCCTAACCCTCCAATTCCGATTATTGCGTATACTATCCCAATTAGACCAAAAACCGCTTCTTTTCCAGAGCAATGCATAATTACTTTTGATATCACACCAAAGGCAGGTAGAATAAGAATATACACTTCCGGATGCCCAAAAAATCAAAACAAATGTTGGAACAAAACGGGGTCCCCCCCTCCTGCGGGATCGAAAAAAGTTGTGTTAAAGTTTCGGTCAAACAAGATTATTGTGATGCCCCCTCCTAGAACCGGAATTGAAATAATTAAAAGAACTGCAGTAACTCTAATCCTTAAAACATAAAGCTCCGCTCGTTCTCCTTTCATTTCTAACACTGGCATATTTTTATTGGTCCTAGCAAAGTTAATAGCCCCCACTAGAGAGCTGAGCCCAGCTAGATGTAGTGACACAATAAGAACATCCATCCTAGGGCCCCTATGATAGGGGTACACAGATAAAGGGGGGTAAATAGTTCATCCAGCACCAACTCCTTTATCCGTTCTAAAGGACAGTATTAGTAAATATAGTGCATTAGGAGATAGTCAATAACTTAAGTTGTTTATTCGCGGGTAAATTATATCTTTACCTCCTACTAGCAGAGGAATCAACCAATTACCGAAAGCTCCAATTAAGATAGGTATCACAGCAAAAAAAATTATTATTAAGGCATGCGTTGTAACCACCACATTATAGAATCAATCTCTTTTTAAGAACACTGCTCCAGGATGCCCCAGTTGCATTCGGATCATTAACCTCAACCTTGCTCCAAACAACCCTCCTCAGACTCCGCTATACAGATAAAGGGTTCCAATATCTTTGTGATTTGTTGATCACAGCCATCGACGTCACCAGGACTCCACTTCTCCATAACCCCCTACTTCTTCCTTTTTTAGTATTTTTATCATTTTATTTATCCTTACTTAGAAGCCAATCATCTAGCCTTATTAGCCCTTAGAGCCGCACTAGATTTTAGCCTCTTAATATTTTTTTCCCTATACGCTATAGTAAGATATGCCTTTTCAAACCTTCTATTAGATCCTTGAGAACTTTCATTGGTCCCATACTTCCTTAAGAAGCACTCTCGACGTGAAAACCACAGGTACACACAATACACTTCCAACAGCAAAAGTAAGCCTCTTACAATCACCTCTCATCAAAATTCGTTTCGCATAAATGCCACTTCTAGTATTAACCTACTCATTCCAAAGACCCCTCACGATATTCGTGGTAGAGACCCCCAAACAAGATAAGAAGGAAACCCCTTGAGGACAAAATCCCTAACACTCTCTTACCGTAAAAGAACATGTAGGCAAAAGGTATTAACAGCACTACCTCTACATCAAACACGACGAACAAAACTGCTACTAGAAAGAATCGGATAGAAAAGGGCCTCCGAGCTCTTCCAATAGGCTCAAATCCACACTCATATGGACTGCACTTTTCTCGGTCTAGACCCCGCTTTTCCCTTAGTAGCATAAATAACCCCGTAAACAAAAAAGACACAATGCAGACAAACGCAACTCTTAACCCCATAACCATTCTTCTAGAAAACTTATGGAAGTGTCTTTAGCTCCCAAAGCCAATATTTTATTTTAAACTATATCTAGCTAAAAAAGGGTTGACACCACTAATAGCCCCACAACCTATCGTTCTTAAATTAAACTACTTTTTTATAAGGAAAAATGGTACAAGCCATTTATAACAAAGTTAGCAGCCCTATTATGTTAATTAACTTCCTCACTTAAGAATGAAAACCTAGGCTTAATAATTAGATGCAAACCAATCCTTTTTTTTAAAGTACCATTCTACAAAAAGGAGGTAACAACTACCTATAGTTATGTTTGAAACAAAATATTTTATTTTAAATTACCTTTTTATCATACTTTTGTGGTTTTACCCACTCTTTTTGAGCCGAAATCAAAACGCCCCTGGCCTAAAAGCAGTTTCTAAATAAATCTCACCAAGATCAATGCCCCCCCTGCTAGGTTAGCCCCGATCACTATCCTCCACATAATCTTGAATTCTGCTTTGTTTTTGTCTACTAACCTTTTTATTACTATCCTATAAAAAAAGTCAATGTAGAATTTTAGCCTGATTACTGAACCTATAATACAAGCCACGATTACAGCCCTTCCTCTCATTAGAAACACCAATACTTTCGCTAGAAAGCCAAGGAAAGGAGGCATCCCCATCAGTATCAGTAACCCTATACCCCTCGCGGCTCTACTAATCTGACCGCCCATTCTTGTTTTGTTTATTATTGAGCACCCATAAAAAAACAGCCCTACCGACAGCGAGTAAACTGCAAAATACCCTACAAAGACTACTCTTGACCATGTGAGCCCTAACAGCATTCATGATGTATGCACAAACGACGAGTACGCGCTTATTACTCGTACTGAATTCTGGTTAAGGCCCCCTACTGCCCCAATTCCAGCTATCAATACAATTACTACTCACAACCCCTTAGAGGGTATAATTATTGATAAAAAGACAAGGGGGGCGACTTTTTGCCAAGTTAATATTAACCCTCTTGCTAACCATCTGCTGTTCTTAATAATTGAAGGGACCCACGAATGTAGCGGGAAAACGCCAGATTTTAACACTGTACCCGCCCCCCTTATCACCAGCCCTCTCACTACGTGCTGCTCTATCAAGGTTACAAAACCCACTAGTATCAGAATTGACCCCGTTCTTTGTACCACAAAATATTTTACACAGGGCTCAGGACTATAGTGACCATCAGGGTTTATAATTACAAGAAATCCATACAGATTTAGCTCTAAACCGAGTCACACCCCTACTATCTCTTCTCTTCTAACCCTAAGAATTGTCCCGATCAATATTACCCCTAATCTCACTAATTTTATAGGTCTTACCACAAAGCTTACCATTTCAAGTAAAGGTTACTTATAACACTTGAAAATCATAGGTCTTCTGTCCTTAATTAGACTACTTTACTCAGACTAGTAAGCGCTTGGAATCGCTTTGGTACTTGATTTCAAATCAAAACTGTTTAACTAGTCTGTATGACTCCTATTTTTAACCTTTTAAATGGTCAGGAATCTTATATCAGGACGGAGCATGCTCTTCTTGAATGTACGCATACCACGAAGGCTTTGCGTCTGGGTACTTAAACGTATAGACGTCCCCGTCTCATATTTTGAACCACCACATGTATAACCATCCTCCAAACCACACATATACTAAACATCATAATGCTACCCATACCACATCTACGAAGTGTCAGTACCAAATGCAAGCCTCAAAACCAAAGTGCCGTTGACTGGAAAACTCCCCACGCCATAGTCGGACTAACCTCACCATTAGTCAAAGAGTCCCCACAACTACGTGCATTCCATGAAACCCAGTTAGTAAATAAAACACTCTTCCATACACCCTATCTGCAATAGTGTATGAGTTTCAGTAGTATTCTCGAAGTTGCACTAGGAAGAACACAGTCCCACATAAAATTGTTACCACTAGGCCAATAAATGGCCCAACATCATAATCCTTCAAACGCATTCTCTTATGGGCTTGAGTTACGAATAACCCCCTCCTAATTAAAAGACCTGTCTCGAACAGCCTTGTCGACGACGGGTTTGGCGTGCGGATCCCTGGAGGGGGTCATCGCATCCCTAGTTCACACGAGGGTCTTAAGGCATTATGGAAGAAAGTCCAAAAAAAAGAAAAGAAGAACATTACTTCAGACAGAATAAAAAGGGCAACTCCATCACGAAATCTCTTGATTACGAAGCGAGTATGAAACCCAATATCTCCCTCACGAATTAAGTCTCGCCATCATCTAAAAGTTCTCAATAGTATACACCCCAACCTCATTCCTATTAATAGAAATCTGGGAGTTCGATGCAGTCACAAAATTAACCCTACCGCTATTCCGTTTGCCGAGATAGCCACAAAAAAGGGCCACGGACTTGGACCTGGTACATAGTAACGAGAATAAGGATTACGATTCATTGTTTAGGGTATAAACATAAACATAAAGTTCAGCGGTATCCAATGAGCCGCCAGAACAAAAACATCACAAACTCTTCTCAAGTTTAAGGACTCCCTGTGTGACACCCCCTTCCCGTGACAACAACTTCCATATAGGTATAGTCTAAAACATGCCCTAATAAAGCTTATCAGACCCAGGATAAGCAGGAACACTCCACTTATTCACCCTCCCACGCCGAAAACGAGGATTTCCCCAAATAAGTTTAGACTAGGAGGGGCTGCTATGTTGCTTGATCTTAACAGGAAACACATTAAGACTAGACTTGGGCAGACTAACAAGCCCCCTTTATTTATTACTAGCAGACGCGAGTGCCTCATCTTATAGATAGCATTCACATACCTGAACAAACCTGATGAACACAACCCATGCCCGATCATAATAATAATGGCCCCCACTACCCCTAATACCGTGTTGCTAAGCACTCCTAATAGCACAAGCCTCATATGCGCTACAGAGGAATATGCTACCAAACATTTTAGGTCCACTTGCCGTACACACGCTAATCCTGCGTAGACACCTCCTGCCAAGTTCACCACTAGTAGCAGCACAAAAAAAACGCTTCTAAGCCTTATTTGTATAACTATTATAAATCGAAGCAGCCCGTACCCTCCTAATTTTAGTACCCACCCCGGCCAATAGCATCGAACCGGCTACTGGGGCCTCTACGTGAGCCTTAGGTAGTCACAGGTGAAATGGATATAGTTGGTAGCTTGATAAGAAACCCTAGAATGTGTAGCCATCACAATCTCATTCCCCTTTTTTTTACTAGCCTTACCACAGAACTTATCCTCCTCCCTCAACCCTCTAATATAGAGTTCTCTTACCCTCCTCATAAGAAAAAAAGAGATCCGAACCACCGTATAGATTACTATATACCCCCCTGCCTGTAAACGCTCTGGCTGATAGCCTCAGCCTACAATTAATAACAACAGAGGGGCTAGCACACTTTCAAAAAAAAAAAAAAAAAGAAAGAACCTCCTCACCTGAATCGTATCACTAAAATTAGGCTGATTCTGATAATTATTAAATTAAATCTTGCTTTTCCGGTGGATCTTAACCCTCCTTAGGTAGGAAAGAATTGCTACAAATAGAGTTAGTGTAACCATTAACCCTATTACAAAGTCTGTGGTGTACAACCCGTTCAACTCTACCCCCCCTATCGCGACTCTTGTGGCGCCCATACTTAGAATAGTTAGAACGCTTAACCCAATGACACTCATATTTAGGTTTTTTATAATAATCAATGCAATAAGTCTAATTGCCAACCTTTTAACCATAAGTAAGACAGACTTTATCTGACACATTCAGTGTAAATGAATTATACTAGTTTATATTATCTTACATACACCCTAACTAGAACTACTACACACACACTAGCCATAAGTATGACACATAGAAGAACAGTCCAACACAAACTCATTAACTTATCATAACGTAAACGAGGTAAAGAAGCACGAATAACCACAAAGAAGACCGCAAAAGCCATCATAAAGACCCCGATCAACGCTTCATTTCCCCCGAAAAATATCGCCGCCCTTATAACCCTTCTGAGAAGAATACTAGAGTACTCCGCAATAAATATAACTGCAAACCCCCCTCCGCTGTACTCCACGTTGTATCCTGACACTAATTCCGACTCTCCTTCCACAAAATCAAATGGCGCCCGATTAGTTTCAGCTAGCATACACAGCATTCAGACAACTATAACTACGCACAAAGGAAAAAAGAAAAAAAAGGACCTTTGTTGGAACACCCTAATTTCTTGAAACATAAACACACCCGAGCACAGCACCACACAAAAGAAGATAAATCCTATAGGGATCTCATAAGAAATTCTTTGCGCCATCGCACGAACTGCACCTAGCAAAGAGTATTTAGAGTTAGAAGCCCATCCGGATATTATTACCCCGTAAACCCTGACTCTAGTAATAACTATAAACAGAATCACCCCGAAAACATAAAACACTTCAGCCGACTTATACGGGTATAAAAGCCATCCAAGTAAACTGATAGTTAATATTAGTGCAGGAGCCAAAATGAAGGGCCCTACGTTAGCACGTGTAGGCACAATAAACTCTTTACATAACAACTTACCTGCGTCACTAAAAGGCTGCAAGATCCCTATATAACTCACCTTGGATGGACCCTTTCGGATTATAATGATAGCCAAAATTTTACGTTCCAACAAAGTATAGAAGCCCACAGCGAGAAGCACCCCTACAAAAGGGATAACACCAACAACCACGCCTACTCAGTCCACCAGTGCAGCCTTAGTCGACCCCAAGGGAGTAAAAGAGTCCGCTGACACTTGACAAAGGCTTAATAGGATAGAGGCTCCAAAGAAAACAGCTACTCTCCTTAGAGTCTTAAATAGACACTCGACACTAACCATAATGAGACTGGGCTTAGCTTTGTAATTCACACACAAACAAGAGTATATCTTATAAGACGAGCTTAAATCGTATGCATTAGGTCTGCCAGCTTGTGCCATGAAAGCAAGTATATATACTTATGAATTGATCCTAAATCAAACGCATTAGCTCTGCCAGCTCTCACAAAGATAAGAGCCACTACTCACGGCGCCTTAGGGGCATGAGCCCTATATCCTAATATTAGACCACCTTATCACTAAAAGCTACTTGCCCATTGTACAAGTTCATTAAATTAAAAGTTTAACGCTTCTTAAAAGCTTTAGCTTATTTTTTATTTTAGTTAAGAGCTTCCAACCATATGACAAAATATTTCTCAGGAATAAACTCAATCACAATCGGTATAAATCTATGGTTAACCCCGCAAATTTCAGAACACTGCCCGTAAATAATTCTACACTGGGAAGCTTTTATAGGAAGCCGATTAATTCGACCTGGGATGGCATCTACTTTAATTAGTAACTTAGGGAGTGCAAACGAATGGAGCACATCAGACCTTCTTACAAAAGCAGTTATTTGCACATCTGCTGGAGCCACCATCCGGTTATCAACATCCAACAAACGATACCCTCCTTTTCTAAATGTCTCCTGCTGGTCTTCTATGTAAGAATCAATTGTATAACACGAAATTCTTTCAGCGCTTTCTCTAGAGCTTGGAGTGTCTAAATTGCGACAAAATTCGTAAGATCAGTACCATTGTTTCCCAATCGCCTTAAAATTTCACCGGGGCCGTTTTACTTCTTCTATATAATATAGGTTAATTATAGAAGGAAACCACAACCCTACTAACATCAACATTGGCACAATAGTCCATCAAAATTCTAATCGTTGACGGTTCAAGAAATGGCGATAAGAAAATTTAGTAAGAAGGATTACGCATCCTATATATATAACAAAGACCAACACAGCCACTGCTACTATCATCACAAAACCATGGTACCGGAACAGGTCTTTCCCTAGTTCCCCATGGACAATATCACCAAAATATCGACTCCCGTAAAAAGACATATTTATATTTTTCTACACTTATTAGCCCACTCACGTGCGCTACTTTCGCGATTTACTAATTTTAATAACTTGAAATAAGCTAAAAACTTAAACCATTTCAGGTCTACAGGACGACTCCTACAGAATTTAGGGTATTCAAGCAGCTTGTCCCACACCCACAAAGAAAGAGGGTTTAATAACAACCTAGAGAAATAAATGACTGAAAGACACTGCCCCAAAATGATATAAGGCTCCCGCACTGGGCGAGCACCAATCCATGTTAACCTAATAAACCTACCAACCAACACTCAAAACACTACTTGATTAAACGGGTAAAAACATAAACTTCGATACTTACCTCTGTGAAGACTAGGAATTAGGTATAATACTACAATCGACAAAAACATAACATATACCCCCCCCGCTTTATGAGGAATTGAACGAAGGATTGCATAAGCAAACATAAAATACCACTCA
>NW_026963455.1:7500-17500 GCF_036588685.1 Mytilus trossulus
GGGGGTGTTTCTGGACTTTGTCGATTTTTCAGAAAAATCTCTCAGGCGGAGACTTTTTTTTTTTTTTTTCCTGATGTACTGAGAGAGACACGGGGAGGGAGGACAACGGAGTTGACGTACGTGGGTTCGATTCCCACCCTAGGCTTTCTCAAAAGGTGTACGTCATTTGCTGGTGCAAAGCGGGCAGATTAGCTTAGTGGCCCCGCGTCGACTCTGTTGCCTGCCTTCCTTTTTCTCTCCTCGCTGCATCCATCGAGGAGTCAGTCTAAGCCCGTAAGACACGCAGGCGAGCTGCCTTAGCTCTCCTCGCTGCATCGACGAGTCATTCTAAGCCGGCAAACTATATCCTCGGTAACAAATTTTTTTACGAGGGTGAACTTTTCATCGTGGTGTCGCACGTTAGACGCGGACAGGCTATCGCGGGTCTCTCGATCATCGAGGCCGGCAAAGTATACCCTCGGTAAAATATTTTTACGAGGGTGAACTTTTCATCGTGGTGTCGCACGTTAGACGCGGACAGGCTACCGGCGGGTCTCTCGATCATCGAGGCCGGCAAAGTATACCCTCGGTAAAATATTTTTACGAGGGTGAACTTTTCATCGTGGTGTCGCACGTTAGACGCGAACAGGCTACCGCGGGTCTCTCGATCATCGAGGCCGGCAAAGTATACCCTCGGTAAATTTTTTTTACGAGGGTGAACGTTTCATCGTGGTGTCGCACGTTAGACGCGGACAGGCTACCGCGGGTCTCTCGATCATCAAGGCCGGCAAAGTATACCCTCGGTAAAAATTTTTTACGAGGGTGAACGTTTCATCGTGGTGTCGCACGTTAGACGCGGGTCTCTCGATCATCGAGGCCGGCAAAGTATACCCTCGGTAAAAAAAATTTACGAGGGTGAAATTCTCATCGTGGTGTCGCACGTTAGACGCGGACAGGCTACCTCGGGTCTCTCGATCATCAAGGCCGGCAAACTATACCTTCGGTAAAAAATTTTTACGAGGGTGAAATTTTCATCGTGGTGTCGCACGTTAGACGCGGACAAGGCTACCGCGGGTCTCTCGATCATCAAGGCCGGCAAACTATACCCTCGGTAAAAGTTTTTACGGGGGTGAACGTTTCATCGTGGTGTCGCACGTTGGATGCAGACAGGCTACCGCGGGTCTCTCGATCATCAAGGCCGGCAAAACTATACCCTCGGTAAAAAAATTTTTACGAGGGTGAAATTTTCATCGTGGTGTCCGCACGTTAGACGCGGACAGGCCTACCGCGGGTCTCTCGATCATCGAGGCCGTCTAACTATACCCTCGGTAAAAAAATTTTACGAGGGTGACATTTTCATCGGGAAGCCGCACGTTAGATGCGGACAGGCTACCGCGGGTCTCTCGACCATCGAGGCCGTCTAAACTATACCCTCGGTAAATTTTTTTTACAAGGGTGAAATTTTCATCGGGAAGCCGCACGTTAGACGCAGGCAAGCTACCGCGGGTCTCTCGACCATCGAGGCCGTCTAACTATACCCTCGGTAAAATAAATTTACAAGGGTGAAATTTTCATCGGGAAGCCGCACGTTAGACGCAGGCAAGCTACCGCGGGTCTCTCGATCATCGAGGCCGTCTAACTATACCCTCGGTAAAAAAAATTTACGAGGGTGACATTTTCATCGGGAAGCCGCACGTTAGATGCGGACAGGCTACCGCGGGTCTCTCGACCATCGAGGCCGTCTAACTATACCCTCGGTAAATGTTTTTTACAAGGGTGAAATTTTCATCGGGAAGCCGCACGTTAGACGCAGGCAAGCTACCGCGGGTCTCTCGACCATCGAGGCCGTCTAACTATACCCTCGGTAAAAAAAAAAAATTTACGTGGGGTGAAATTTTCATCGGGAAGCCGCACGTTAGATGCGGACAGGCTACCGCGGGTCTCTCGACCATCGAAGGCCGTCTAACTATACCCTCGGTAAATTTTTTTTTTACAAGGGTGAAATTTTCATCGGGAAGCCGCACGTTAGACGCAGGCAGGCTACCGCGGGTCTCTCGACCATCGAGGCCGGCAAACTATACCCTCGGTAAAAAAAATTTACCAGGGTGAAATTTTCATCGTGGTGTCGCACGTTAGACGCGGACAGGCTACCGCGGGTCTCTCGATCATCCAGGCCGGCAAACTATACCCTCGGTAAAAATTTTTCACGAGGGTGAAATTTTCATCGTGGTGTCGCACGTTAGACGCGGACAGGCTACCGCGGGTCTCCTCGATCATCCAGGCCGGCAAACTATACCCTCGGTAAAAATTTTTGACGAGGGTGAAATTTTCATCGTGGTGTCGCACGTTAGACGCGGACAGGCTACCGCGGGTCTCTCGATCATCCAGGCCGGCAAACTATACCTCGGTAAAAATTTTTTACGAGGGTGAAATTTTCATCGTGGTGTCGCACGTTAGACGCGGACAGGCTACCGCGGGTCTCTCGATCATCCAGGCCGGCAAACTATACCCTCGGTAAAAAATTTTTTACGAGGGTGAAATTTTCATCGTGGTGTCGCACGTTAGACGCGGACAGGCTACCGCGGGTCTCTCGATCATCCAGGCCGGCAAACTATACCCTCGGTAAAAAAATTTTACGAGGGTGAAATTTTCATCGTGGTGTCGCACGTTAGACGCGGACAGGCTACCGCGGGTCTCTCGATCATCCAGGCCGGCAAACTATACCCTCGGTAAAAAAATTTTACGAGGGTGAAATTTTCATCGTGGTGTCGCACGTTAGACGCGGACAGGCTACCGCGGGTCTCTCGATCATCCAGGCCGGCAAACTATACCCTCGGTAAAAATTTTTTACGAGGGTGAAATTTTCATCGTGGTGTCGCACGTTAGACGCGGACAGGCTACCGCGGGTCTCTCGATCATCCAGGCCGGCAAACTATACCCTCGGTAAAAATTTTTTACGAGGGTGAAATTTTCATCGTGGTGTCGCACGTTAGACGCGGACAGGCTACCGCGGGTCTCTCGATCATCCAGGCCGGCAAACTATACCCTCGGTAAAAATTTTTTACGAGGGTGAAATTTTCATCGTGGTGTCGCACGTTAGACGCGGACAGGCTACCGCGGGTCTCTCGATCGTCCAGGCCGGCAAAGTATACCCTCGGTAAAAAAAATTTTACGAGGGTGAAATGTTCATCGGGAAGCCGCACGTTAGACGCGGACAGGCTACCGCGGGTCTCTCGACCATCGAGGCCGTCTGACTATACCCTCGGTAAAAAAAAATTACAAGGCTGAAATGTTCATCGGGAAGCCGTACGGTAGACGCAGGCAAGCTACTGCGGGTCTCTCGACCATCGAAGGCCGTCTGACTACACCCTCGGTAAAAAAATTTTACAAGGCTGAAATGTTCATCGGGAAGCCGTACGTTAGACGCAGGCAAGCTACCGCGGGTCTCTCGACCATCGAAGGCCGTCTGACTATACCCTCGGTAAAAAAAAATTACAAGGCTGAAATGTTCATCGGGAAGCCGTACGGTAGACGCAGGCAAGCTACTGCGGGTCTCTCGACCATCGAAGGCCGTCTGACTACACCCTCGGTAAAAAAAATTTACAAGGCTGAAATTTTCATCGGGAAGCCGCACGATAGACGCAGGCAGGCTACCGCGGGTCTCTCGACCATCGAGGCCGTCTAACTATACCCTCGGTAAAAAAAATTCACAAGGCTGAAATGTTCATCGGGAAGCCGCACGTTAGACGAGGCAGGCTACCGCGGGTCTCTCGACCATCGAGGCCTTCAAACTATACCCTCGGTAAAAAAAAATTTCACAAGGGTGAAATGTTCATCGGGAAGGCGCACGTTAGACGCAGGCAGACTACCGCGGGTCTCTCGACCATCGAGGCCTTCAAACTATACCCTCGGTAAAAAAAAAATTTTTACAAGGGTGAAATTTTCATCGGGAAGGCCGCACGTTAGACGCAGGCAGGCTACCGCGGGTCTCTCGACCATCGAGGCCGTCTAACTATACCCTCGGTAAAAAAAATTTACAAGGCTGAAATCTTCATCGGGAAGCCGCACGTTAGATGCGGACAGGCTACCGCGGGTCTCTCGACCATCGAGGCCGTCTAACTATACCCTCGGTAAAAAAATTTTACGAGGCTGAAATTTTCATCGGGAAGCCGCACGTTAGACGAGGCAGGCTACCGCGGGTCTCTCGACCATCGAAGCCGTCTAACTGTACCCTCGGTAAAAAAAAATTTCACAAGGCTGAAATTTTCATCGGGAAGCCGCACGTTAGACGCAGGCAGGCTACCGCGGGTCTCTCGACCATCGAGGCCGTCTAACTATACCCTCGGTAAAAAAAATTTTACAAGGCTGAAATGTTCATCGGGAAGCCGCACGTTAGACGCAGGCAGGCTACCGCGGGTCTCTCGACCATCGAGGCCGTCTAACTATACCCTCGGTAAAAAAATTTTACAAGGCTGAAATTTTCATCGGGAAGCCGCACGTTAGACGCGGACAGGCTACCGCGGTCTCTCGACATCGAGGCCTTCAAACTATACCCTCGGTAAAAAAATTTTACGAGGGTGAAATTCTCATCGTGGTGTCGCACGTTAGACGCGGACAGGCTACCGCGGGTCTCTCGATCATCCAGGCCGGCAAACTATACCTCGGTAAAAAAAATTTACGAGGGTGAAATTCTCATCGTGGTGTCGCACGTTGGACGCGGACAGGCTACCGCGGGTCTCTCGATCATCCAGGCCGGCAAACTATACCCTCGGTAAAAAAATTTTACGAGGGTGAAATTTTCATCGCGGTGTCGCACGTTAGACGCGGACAGGCTACCGCGGGTCTCTCGATCATCCAGGCCGGCAAACTATACCCTCGGTAAAAAAATTTTACGAGGGTGAAATTTTCATCGTGGTGTCGCACGTTAGACGCGGACAGGCTACCGCGGGTCTCTCGACCATCGAGGCCTTCAAACTATACCCTCGGTAAAAAAATTTTACGAGGGTGAAATTTTCATCGTGGTGTCGCACGTTAGACGCGGACAGGCTACCGCGGGTCTCTCGACCATCGAGGCCTTCAAACTATACCCTCGTAAAAAAATTTTACGAGGGTGAAATTTTCATCGTGGTGTCGCACGTTAGACGCGGACAGGCTACCGCGGGTCTCTCGACCATCGAGGCCTTCAAACTATACCCTCGGTAAAAAATTTTTACGAGGGTGAAATTTTTCATCGGGCAGCCGCACGTTAGACGCAGGCAGGCTACCGCGGGTCTCTCGACCATCGAGGCCGTCAAACTATACCCTCGGTAAAAAAATTTTACGAGGGTGAAATTTTCATCGGTCAGCCGCACGTTAGACGCGGACAGGCTACCGCGGGTCTCTCGACCATCGAGGCCTTCAAACTATACCCTCGGTAAAAAAATTTTACGAGGGTGAAATTTTCATCGGGCAGCCGCACGTTAGACGCAGGCAGGCTACCGCGGGTCTCTCGACCATCGAGGCCGTCAAACTATACCCTCGGTAAAAAAATTTTACGAGGGTGAAATTTTCATCGGTAAGCCGCACGTTAGATGCGGACATGCTACCGCGGGTCTCTCGACCATCGAGGCCTTCAAACTATACCCTCGGTAAAAAATTTTACGAGGGTGAAATTTTCATCGGGCAGCCGCACGTTAGACGCAGGCAGGCTACCGCGGGTCTCTCGACCATCGAGGCCGTCAAACTATACCCTCGGTAAAATTTTTTTACGAGGGTGAAATTTTCATCGGTAAGCCGCACGTTAGATGCGGACAGGCTACCGCGGGTCTCTCGACCATCGAGGCCTTCAAACTATACCCTCGGTAAAAAAAAATTTACAAGGGTGAAATTTTCATCGGGAAGCCGCACGATAGACGCAGGCAGGCTACCGTGGGTCTCTCGACCATCGAGGCCGTCAAACTATACCCTCGGTAAAAAAAAATTTAGAAGGGTGAAATTTTCATCGGGAAGCCGCACGTTAGACGCAGGCGAGCTACCGCGGGTCTCTCGACCATCCAGGCCGGCAAACAATACCCTCGGTAAATATTTTTTACGTGGGTGAAATTTTCATCGGGATGTCGCACGTGAGACGCGGACAGGTTACCGCGGGTCTCTCGACCATCGGCGGCCGGCCAAAGCCATAGCCTAGTCAAAAAGTGTTACAGGTGACAATTTTTCATCGGGAAGCCGCACGTAAGAATAGTACAGCAGGTCTCTCGATGAAACGATCACATTTCATGTAACGTAACGTAACGAACGAAGGCAGGCAGGCATCGTACACCCTAACCCTAAGCCGCCTCTTGACGATTGCCCGTCCCTAACCCTAACCCTAACCCTAAATTAACCCTAACCCTAACCCTAACCCTAACCCTAACCCTAACCCTAACCCTAACCCTAACCCTAACCCTAACCCTAACCCTAACCCTACCCCTACCCCTACCCCTAACCCTAACCCTAACCCTAACCCTAACCCTAACCCTAACCCTAACCCTAACCCTAACCCTAACCCTAACCCTAACCCTAAATTAACCCTAACCCTAAATTAACCCTAACCCTAACCCTAACCCTAACCCTAACCCTAAATTAACCCTAACCCTAACCCTAACCCTAACCCTAACCCTAACCCTAACCCTAACCCTAACCCTAACCCTAACCCTAACCCTAACCCTAACCCTAACCCTAACCCTAACCCTAAATTAACCCTAACCCTAAATTAACCCTAACCCTAACCCTAACCCTAACCCTAAATTAACCCTAACCCTAACCCTAACCCTAACCCTAACCCTAACCCTAACCCTAACCCTAACCCTAAATTAACCCTAACCCTAAATTAACCCTAACCCTAACCCTAACCCTAACCCTAAATTAACCCTAACCCTAACCCTAACCCTAACCCTAACCCTAACCCTAACCCTAACCCTAACCCTAACCCTAACCCTAACCCTAACCCTAACCCTAACCCTAACCCTAACCCTAACCCTCAAAGCCTGTTACTTAGGCCGTGTCAGGACCCAGGCTGGCATTATTCCTCGATACGTGTAGGTACGTGGTCGGCCTGTCTGGTAGCGGGCGATCACGGGTCTCTACCGCAGGTAAAGGTACGTGGTCGGCCTTTTGCGGGCTACCGCGGGTTAAAGTCTACGTAGGGACGTGAAGACCCGCATAAGCCCGTGGTAGCCCGCTATCAGGCCGTCCACGTACACTTATACCCGCGCTAGCCCGCTGTCAGGTCGACCACGTCCCTTCTTACCCACGGTAGCTGGCTACCGAGGCCGTCGACGTTCCCTTACCTGCGATAGCCCGCTATCAGGTCGACCACGTCCCCTCCTTACCCGCGGTAGCTGGCTACCGAGGCCGTCGACGTTCCTTTGCCTGCGATGGCCCGCTATCGGGTCGACCACGTCCCCTCCTTACCCGCGGTAGCTGGCTACCGAGGCCGTCGACGTTCCTTTGCCTGCGATGGCCCGCTATCGGGTCGACCACGTCCCTTCTTACCCGCGGTAGCTGGCTACCGAGGCCGTCGACGTTCCTTTACCTGCGATAGCCCGCTATCGGGTCGACCACGTCCCTTCTTACCCGCGGTAGCTGGCTACCGAGGCCGTCGACGTTCCTTTGCCTGCGATGGCCCGCTATCGGGTCGACCACGTCCCTTCTTACCCGCGGTAGCTGGCTACCGAGCCCGTCGACGTACCTTTACCTGCGGTAGCCCGCTATCGGGTCGACCACGTCCCTTCTTACCCGCGGTAGCTGGCTACCGAGGCCGTCGACGTCCCTTTGCCTGCGGTAGCCCGCTATCGGGTCGACCACGTCCCTTCTTACCCGCGGTAGCTGGCTACCGAGGCCGTCGACGTTCCTTTACCTGCGATAGCCCGCTATCGGGTCGACCACGTCCCTTCTTATCCGCGGTAGCTGGCTACCGAGGCCGTCGACGTTCCTTTACCTGCGATAGCCCGCTATCGGGTCGACCACGTCCCTTCTTACCCGCGGTAGCTGGCTACCGAGGCCGTCGACGTACCTTTACCTGCGGTAGCCCGCTATCGGGTCGACCACGTCCCTTCTTATCCGCGGTAGCTCGCTACCGAGCCCGTCGACGTACCTTTACCTGCGGTAGCCCGCTATCGGGTCGACCACGTCCCTTCTTACCCGCGGTAGCTCGCTACCGAGGCCGTCGACGTCCCTTTACCTGCGGTAGCCCGCTATCGGGTCGACCACGTACGATGATACCCGCGGTAGCCCGCTAGCACGGCCGTCCACGTCCCTTTACCCGCGGTAGCTCGCTATCGGGTCGACCACGTACGATGATACCCGCGGTAGCCCGCTAGCACGGCCGTCCACGTCCCTTTACCCGCGGTAGCCCGCTATCGGGTCGACCACGTACGATGATACCCGCGGTAGCCCGCTAGCACGGCCGTCCACGTCCCTTTACCCGCGGTAGCCCGCTATCGGGTCGACCACGTACGATGATACCCGCGGTAGCCCGCTAGCACGGCCGTCCACGTCCCTTTACCCGCGGTAGCCCGCTATCGGGTCGACCACGTACGATGATACCCGCGGTAGCCCGCTAGCACGGCCGTCCACGTCCCTTTACCCGCGGTAGCCCGCTATCGGGTCGACCACGTACGATGATACCCGCGGTAGCCCGCTAGCACCGCCGTCCACGTCCCTTTACCCGCGGTAGCCCGCTATCGGGTCGACCACGTACGATGATACCCGCGGTAGCCCGCTAGCACGGCCGTCCACGTCCCTTTACCCGCGGTAGCCCGCTATCGGGTCGACCACGTACGATGATACCCGCGGTAGCCCGCTAGCACGGCCGTCCACGTCCCTTTACCCGCGGTAGCTCGCTATCGGGTCGACCACGTACGATGATACCCGCGGTAGCCCGCTAGCACGGCCGTCCACGTCCCATTACCCGCGGTAGCTCGCTATCGGGTCGACCACGTACGATGATACCCGCGGTAGCCCGCTAGCACGGCCGTCCACGTCCCTTTACCCGCGGTAGCCCGCTATCGGGTCGACCACGTACGATGATACCCGCGGTAGCCCGCTAGCACGGCCGTCCACGTCCCTTTACCCGCGGTAGCTCGCTATCGGGTCGACCACGTACGATGATACCCGCGGTAGCCCGCTAGCACGGCCGTCCACGTCCCTTTACCCGCGGTAGCCCGCTATCGGGTCGACCACGTACACTGATACCCGCGGTACCTTCTCAGCCGCGGGTAAGCCCGCTGAAAAAAGATTTTTTTTTTTCCCCATTGCATGCGGTAGCACCGCTATCAGGTCGACCACGTCCCTTCTCAGCCGCGGGTAAGCCCGATGAAAAAAAAAAAAAAAAAAAAAAAATTTTCCCATCGCATGCGGTAGCCCCGCTATCGAGGACGACCACGTCCCTTCACAGCCGCGGGTAAGCCCGATGAAAATTTTTTTTTTTTTTTTTTTTTTTTTTTCCCCATCGCATGCGGTAGCCCCGCTATCGAGGTCGACCACGTCCCTTCTCAGCCGCGGGTAAGCCCGATGAAAAAAAAAAAAAAAAAAAAAAAATTCCCATCGCATGCGGTAGCCCCGCTATCGAGGACGACCACGTATCTTCTCAGCCGCGGGTAAGCCCGATGAAATTTTTTTTTTTTTTTTTTTTTTTTTTTCCCCCATCGCATGCGGTAGCCCCGCTATCGAGGTCGACCACGTCCCTTCTCAGCCGCGGGTAAGCCCGATGAAAAAAAAAAAAAAAAAAAAAATTTTCCCATCGCATGCGGTAGCCCCGCTATCGAGGACGACCACGTCCCTTCTCAGCCGCGGGTAAGCCCGATGAAAATTTTTTTTTTTTTTTTTTTTTTTTTTTTCCCATCGCATGCGGTAGCCCCGCTATCGAGGTCGACCACGTCCCTTCTCAGCCGCGGGTAAGCCCGATGAAAAAAAAAAAAAAAAAAAAAAAAAAAAAATTCCCATCGCATGCGGTAGCACCGCTATCAGGTCGACCACGTACCTTCTCAGCCGCGGGTAAGCC
>NW_026963456.1:0-20408 GCF_036588685.1 Mytilus trossulus
AAAATAAAAATAAATATCTATGGAAAGCAAAAAAAAAAGAATAAATATATTGTGAAAACCTACGGGAGACCGCTCAGAATGGGCAACTTTGAACCTCTGTGGTGGCCAGACGGGCCCGGATCCCAGAAAAATATTTAAGTGGGGAATAGCTTGGGTTAATACCTTTAAAGTGAGGTAGGTCCGGTTCGGAACTTTGCCGTAGGGATATGCCGAAGAGTACCGAATGTGTAGTTGATATGAAAAATACGTAAATGGGCAACTTTGAACGTCTGTGGTGGCCAGACGGGCCCGGATCCCAGAAAAATATTTAAGCGGGAAATAGCTTGGGTTAATACCTTTAAAATGAGGTAGGTCCGGTTCGGAACTTTGCCGTAGGGATATGCCGAAGAGTACCGAATGTGTAGTTGATCTAAAAATACGTAAATGGGCAACTTTGAACCTCTGTGGTGACCAGACGGGTCCGGATCCCAGAAAAATATTTAAGTGGGGAATAGCTTGGGTTAATACCTTTAAAATGAGGTAGGTCCGGTTCGGAACTTTGCCGTAGGGATATACCGAAGAGTACCGAATGTGTAGTTGATATGAAAAATACGTAAATGGGCAACTTTGAACCTCTGTGGTGGCCAGACGGGCCCGGATCCCAGAAAAATATTTAAGTGGGGAATAGCTTGGGTTAATACCTTTAAAGTGAGGTAGGTCCGGTTCGGAACTTTGCCGTAGGGATATGCCGAAGAGTACCGAATGTGTAGTTGATATGAAAAATACGTAAATGGGCAACTTTGAACGTCTGTGGTGGCCAGACGGGCCCGGATCCCAGAAAAATATTTAAGCGGGAAATAGCTTGGGTTAATACCTTTAAAATGAGGTAGGTCCGGTTCGGAACTTTGCCGTAGGGATATGCCGAAGAGTACCGAATGTGTAGTTGATCTAAAAATACGTAAATGGGCAACTTTGAACCTCTGTGGTGACCATACGGGTCCGGATCCCAGAAAAATATTTAAGTGGGGAATAGCTTGGGTTAATACCTTTAAAATGAGGTAGGTCCGGTTCGGAACTTTGCCGTAGGGATATACCGAAGAGTACCGAATGTGTAGTTGATATGAAAAATACGTAAATGGGCAACTTTGAACCTCTGTGGTGGCCAGACGGGCCCGGATCCCAGAAAAATATTTAAGTGGGGAATAGCTTGGGTTAATACCTTTAAAGTGAGGTAGGTCCGGTTCGGAACTTTGCCGTAGGGATATGCCGAAGAGTACCGAATGTGTAGTTGATATGAAAAATACGTAAATGGGCAACTTTGAACGTCTGTGGTGGCCAGACGGGCCCGGATCCCAGAAAAATATTTAAGCGGGAAATAGCTTGGGTTAATACCTTTAAAATGAGGTAGGTCCGGTTCGGAACTTTGCCGTAGGGATATGCCGAAGAGTACCGAATGTGTAGTTGATCTAAAAATACGTAAATGGGCAACTTTGAACCTCTGTGGTGACCAGACGGGTCCGGATCCCAGAAAAATATTTAAGTGGGGAATAGCTTGGGTTAATACCTTTAAAATGAGGTAGGTCCGGTTCGGAACTTTGCCGTAGGGATATACCGAAGAGTACCGAATGTGTAGTTGATATGAAAAATACGTAAATGGGCAACTTTGAACCTCTGTGGTGGCCAGACGGGCCCGGATCCCAGAAAAATATTTAAGTGGGGAATAGCTTGGGTTAATACCTTTAAAGTGAGGTAGGTCCGGTTCGGAACTTTGCCGTAGGGATATGCCGAAGAGTACCGAATGTGTAGTTGATATGAAAAATACGTAAATGGGCAACTTTGAACGTCTGTGGTGGCCAGACGGGCCCGGATCCCAGAAAAATATTTAAGCGGGAAATAGCTTGGGTTAATACCTTTAAAATGAGGTAGGTCCGGTTCGGAACTTTGCCGTAGGGATATGCCGAAGAGTACCGAATGTGTAGTTGATCTAAAAATACGTAAATGGGCAACTTTGAACCTCTGTGGTGACCAGACGGGTCCGGATCCCAGAAAAATATTTAAGTGGGGAATAGCTTGGGTTAATACCTTTAAAATGAGGTAGGTCCGGTTCGGAACTTTGCCGTAGGGATATACCGAAGAGTACCGAATGTGTAGTTGATATGAAAAATACGTAAATGGGCAACTTTGAACCTCTGTGGTGGCCAGACGGGCCCGGATCCCAGAAAAATATTTAAGTGGGGAATAGCTTGGGTTAATACCTTTAAAGTGAGGTAGGTCCGGTTCGGAACTTTGCCGTAGGGATATGCCGAAGAGTACCGAATGTGTAGTTGATATGAAAAATACGTAAATGGGCAACTTTGAACGTCTGTGGTGGCCAGACGGGCCCGGATCCCAGAAAAATATTTAAGCGGGAAATAGCTTGGGTTAATACCTTTAAAATGAGGTAGGTCCGGTTCGGAACTTTGCCGTAGGGATATGCCGAAGAGTACCGAATGTGTAGTTGATCTAAAAATACGTAAATGGGCAACTTTGAACCTCTGTGGTGACCAGACGGGTCCGGATCCCAGAAAAATATTTAAGTGGGGAATAGCTTGGGTTAATACCTTTAAAATGAGGTAGGTCCGGTTCGGAACTTTGCCGTAGGGATATACCGAAGAGTACCGAATGTGTAGTTGATATGAAAAATACGTAAATGGGCAACTTTGAACCTCTGTGGTGGCCAGACGGGCCCGGATCCCAGAAAAATATTTAAGTGGGGAATAGCTTGGGTTAATACCTTTAAAGTGAGGTAGGTCCGGTTCGGAACTTTGCCGTAGGGATATGCCGAAGAGTACCGAATGTGTAGTTGATATGAAAAATACGTAAATGGGCAACTTTGAACGTCTGTGGTGGCCAGACGGGCCCGGATCCCAGAAAAATATTTAAGCGGGAAATAGCTTGGGTTAATACCTTTAAAATGAGGTAGGTCCGGTTCGGAACTTTGCCGTAGGGATATGCCGAAGAGTACCGAATGTGTAGTTGATCTAAAAATACGTAAATGGGCAACTTTGAACCTCTGTGGTGACCAGACGGGTCCGGATCCCAGAAAAATATTTAAGTGGGGAATAGCTTGGGTTAATACCTTTAAAATGAGGTAGGTCCGGTTCGGAACTTTGCCGTAGGGATATACCGAAGAGTACCGAATGTGTAGTTGATATGAAAAATACGTAAATGGGCAACTTTGAACCTCTGTGGTGGCCAGACGGGCCCGGATCCCAGAAAAATATTTAAGTGGGGAATAGCTTGGGTTAATACCTTTAAAGTGAGGTAGGTCCGGTTCGGAACTTTGCCGTAGGGATATGCCGAAGAGTACCGAATGTGTAGTTGATATGAAAAATACGTAAATGGGCAACTTTGAACGTCTGTGGTGGCCAGACGGGCCCGGATCCCAGAAAAATATTTAAGCGGGAAATAGCTTGGGTTAATACCTTTAAAATGAGGTAGGTCCGGTTCGGAACTTTGCCGTAGGGATATGCCGAAGAGTACCGAATGTGTAGTTGATCTAAAAATACGTAAATGGGCAACTTTGAACCTCTGTGGTGACCAGACGGGTCCGGATCCCAGAAAAATATTTAAGTGGGGAATAGCTTGGGTTAATACCTTTAAAATGAGGTAGGTCCGGTTCGGAACTTTGCCGTAGGGATATACCGAAGAGTACCGAATGTGTAGTTGATATGAAAAATACGTAAATGGGCAACTTTGAACCTCTGTGGTGGCCAGACGGGCCCGGATCCCAGAAAAATATTTAAGTGGGGAATAGCTTGGGTTAATACCTTTAAAGTGAGGTAGGTCCGGTTCGGAACTTTGCCGTAGGGATATGCCGAAGAGTACCGAATGTGTAGTTGATATGAAAAATACGTAAATGGGCAACTTTGAACGTCTGTGGTGGCCAGACGGGCCCGGATCCCAGAAAAATATTTAAGCGGGAAATAGCTTGGGTTAATACCTTTAAAATGAGGTAGGTCCGGTTCGGAACTTTGCCGTAGGGATATGCCGAAGAGTACCGAATGTGTAGTTGATCTAAAAATACGTAAATGGGCAACTTTGAACCTCTGTGGTGACCATACGGGTCCGGATCCCAGAAAAATATTTAAGTGGGGAATAGCTTGGGTTAATACCTTTAAAATGAGGTAGGTCCGGTTCGGAACTTTGCCGTAGGGATATACCGAAGAGTACCGAATGTGTAGTTGATATGAAAAATACGTAAATGGGCAACTTTGAACCTCTGTGGTGGCCAGACGGGCCCGGATCCCAGAAAAATATTTAAGTGGGGAATAGCTTGGGTTAATACCTTTAAAGTGAGGTAGGTCCGGTTCGGAACTTTGCCGTAGGGATATGCCGAAGAGTACCGAATGTGTAGTTGATATGAAAAATACGTAAATGGGCAACTTTGAACGTCTGTGGTGGCCAGACGGGCCCGGATCCCAGAAAAATATTTAAGCGGGAAATAGCTTGGGTTAATACCTTTAAAATGAGGTAGGTCCGGTTCGGAACTTTGCCGTAGGGATATGCCGAAGAGTACCGAATGTGTAGTTGATCTAAAAATACGTAAATGGGCAACTTTGAACCTCTGTGGTGACCAGACGGGTCCGGATCCCAGAAAAATATTTAAGTGGGGAATAGCTTGGGTTAATACCTTTAAAATGAGGTAGGTCCGGTTCGGAACTTTGCCGTAGGGATATACCGAAGAGTACCGAATGTGTAGTTGATATGAAAAATACGTAAATGGGCAACTTTGAACCTCTGTGGTGGCCAGACGGGCCCGGATCCCAGAAAAATATTTAAGTGGGGAATAGCTTGGGTTAATACCTTTAAAGTGAGGTAGGTCCGGTTCGGAACTTTGCCGTAGGGATATGCCGAAGAGTACCGAATGTGTAGTTGATATGAAAAATACGTAAATGGGCAACTTTGAACGTCTGTGGTGGCCAGACGGGCCCGGATCCCAGAAAAATATTTAAGCGGGAAATAGCTTGGGTTAATACCTTTAAAATGAGGTAGGTCCGGTTCGGAACTTTGCCGTAGGGATATGCCGAAGAGTACCGAATGTGTAGTTGATCTAAAAATACGTAAATGGGCAACTTTGAACCTCTGTGGTGACCAGACGGGTCCGGATCCCAGAAAAATATTTAAGTGGGGAATAGCTTGGGTTAATACCTTTAAAATGAGGTAGGTCCGGTTCGGAACTTTGCCGTAGGGATATACCGAAGAGTACCGAATGTGTAGTTGATATGAAAAATACGTAAATGGGCAACTTTGAACCTCTGTGGTGGCCAGACGGGCCCGGATCCCAGAAAAATATTTAAGTGGGGAATAGCTTGGGTTAATACCTTTAAAGTGAGGTAGGTCCGGTTCGGAACTTTGCCGTAGGGATATGCCGAAGAGTACCGAATGTGTAGTTGATATGAAAAATACGTAAATGGGCAACTTTGAACGTCTGTGGTGGCCAGACGGGCCCGGATCCCAGAAAAATATTTAAGCGGGAAATAGCTTGGGTTAATACCTTTAAAATGAGGTAGGTCCGGTTCGGAACTTTGCCGTAGGGATATGCCGAAGAGTACCGAATGTGTAGTTGATCTAAAAATACGTAAATGGGCAACTTTGAACCTCTGTGGTGACCAGACGGGTCCGGATCCCAGAAAAATATTTAAGTGGGGAATAGCTTGGGTTAATACCTTTAAAATGAGGTAGGTCCGGTTCGGAACTTTGCCGTAGGGATATACCGAAGAGTACCGAATGTGTAGTTGATATGAAAAATACGTAAATGGGCAACTTTGAACCTCTGTGGTGGCCAGACGGGCCCGGATCCCAGAAAAATATTTAAGTGGGGAATAGCTTGGGTTAATACCTTTAAAGTGAGGTAGGTCCGGTTCGGAACTTTGCCGTAGGGATATGCCGAAGAGTACCGAATGTGTAGTTGATATGAAAAATACGTAAATGGGCAACTTTGAACGTCTGTGGTGGCCAGACGGGCCCGGATCCCAGAAAAATATTTAAGCGGGAAATAGCTTGGGTTAATACCTTTAAAATGAGGTAGGTCCGGTTCGGAACTTTGCCGTAGGGATATGCCGAAGAGTACCGAATGTGTAGTTGATCTAAAAATACGTAAATGGGCAACTTTGAACCTCTGTGGTGACCAGACGGGTCCGGATCCCAGAAAAATATTTAAGTGGGGAATAGCTTGGGTTAATACCTTTAAAATGAGGTAGGTCCGGTTCGGAACTTTGCCGTAGGGATATACCGAAGAGTACCGAATGTGTAGTTGATATGAAAAATACGTAAATGGGCAACTTTGAACCTCTGTGGTGGCCAGACGGGCCCGGATCCCAGAAAAATATTTAAGTGGGGAATAGCTTGGGTTAATACCTTTAAAGTGAGGTAGGTCCGGTTCGGAACTTTGCCGTAGGGATATGCCGAAGAGTACCGAATGTGTAGTTGATATGAAAAATACGTAAATGGGCAACTTTGAACGTCTGTGGTGGCCAGACGGGCCCGGATCCCAGAAAAATATTTAAGCGGGAAATAGCTTGGGTTAATACCTTTAAAATGAGGTAGGTCCGGTTCGGAACTTTGCCGTAGGGATATGCCGAAGAGTACCGAATGTGTAGTTGATCTAAAAATACGTAAATGGGCAACTTTGAACCTCTGTGGTGACCAGACGGGTCCGGATCCCAGAAAAATATTTAAGTGGGGAATAGCTTGGGTTAATACCTTTAAAATGAGGTAGGTCCGGTTCGGAACTTTGCCGTAGGGATATACCGAAGAGTACCGAATGTGTAGTTGATATGAAAAATACGTAAATGGGCAACTTTGAACCTCTGTGGTGGCCAGACGGGCCCGGATCCCAGAAAAATATTTAAGTGGGGAATAGCTTGGGTTAATACCTTTAAAGTGAGGTAGGTCCGGTTCGGAACTTTGCCGTAGGGATATGCCGAAGAGTACCGAATGTGTAGTTGATATGAAAAATACGTAAATGGGCAACTTTGAACGTCTGTGGTGGCCAGACGGGCCCGGATCCCAGAAAAATATTTAAGCGGGAAATAGCTTGGGTTAATACCTTTAAAATGAGGTAGGTCCGGTTCGGAACTTTGCCGTAGGGATATGCCGAAGAGTACCGAATGTGTAGTTGATCTAAAAATACGTAAATGGGCAACTTTGAACCTCTGTGGTGACCATACGGGTCCGGATCCCAGAAAAATATTTAAGTGGGGAATAGCTTGGGTTAATACCTTTAAAATGAGGTAGGTCCGGTTCGGAACTTTGCCGTAGGGATATACCGAAGAGTACCGAATGTGTAGTTGATATGAAAAATACGTAAATGGGCAACTTTGAACCTCTGTGGTGGCCAGACGGGCCCGGATCCCAGAAAAATATTTAAGTGGGGAATAGCTTGGGTTAATACCTTTAAAGTGAGGTAGGTCCGGTTCGGAACTTTGCCGTAGGGATATGCCGAAGAGTACCGAATGTGTAGTTGATATGAAAAATACGTAAATGGGCAACTTTGAACGTCTGTGGTGGCCAGACGGGCCCGGATCCCAGAAAAATATTTAAGCGGGAAATAGCTTGGGTTAATACCTTTAAAATGAGGTAGGTCCGGTTCGGAACTTTGCCGTAGGGATATGCCGAAGAGTACCGAATGTGTAGTTGATCTAAAAATACGTAAATGGGCAACTTTGAACCTCTGTGGTGACCAGACGGGTCCGGATCCCAGAAAAATATTTAAGTGGGGAATAGCTTGGGTTAATACCTTTAAAATGAGGTAGGTCCGGTTCGGAACTTTGCCGTAGGGATATACCGAAGAGTACCGAATGTGTAGTTGATATGAAAAATACGTAAATGGGCAACTTTGAACCTCTGTGGTGGCCAGACGGGCCCGGATCCCAGAAAAATATTTAAGTGGGGAATAGCTTGGGTTAATACCTTTAAAGTGAGGTAGGTCCGGTTCGGAACTTTGCCGTAGGGATATGCCGAAGAGTACCGAATGTGTAGTTGATATGAAAAATACGTAAATGGGCAACTTTGAACGTCTGTGGTGGCCAGACGGGCCCGGATCCCAGAAAAATATTTAAGCGGGAAATAGCTTGGGTTAATACCTTTAAAATGAGGTAGGTCCGGTTCGGAACTTTGCCGTAGGGATATGCCGAAGAGTACCGAATGTGTAGTTGATCTAAAAATACGTAAATGGGCAACTTTGAACCTCTGTGGTGACCAGACGGGTCCGGATCCCAGAAAAATATTTAAGTGGGGAATAGCTTGGGTTAATACCTTTAAAATGAGGTAGGTCCGGTTCGGAACTTTGCCGTAGGGATATACCGAAGAGTACCGAATGTGTAGTTGATATGAAAAATACGTAAATGGGCAACTTTGAACCTCTGTGGTGGCCAGACGGGCCCGGATCCCAGAAAAATATTTAAGTGGGGAATAGCTTGGGTTAATACCTTTAAAGTGAGGTAGGTCCGGTTCGGAACTTTGCCGTAGGGATATGCCGAAGAGTACCGAATGTGTAGTTGATATGAAAAATACGTAAATGGGCAACTTTGAACGTCTGTGGTGGCCAGACGGGCCCGGATCCCAGAAAAATATTTAAGCGGGAAATAGCTTGGGTTAATACCTTTAAAATGAGGTAGGTCCGGTTCGGAACTTTGCCGTAGGGATATGCCGAAGAGTACCGAATGTGTAGTTGATCTAAAAATACGTAAATGGGCAACTTTGAACCTCTGTGGTGACCAGACGGGTCCGGATCCCAGAAAAATATTTAAGTGGGGAATAGCTTGGGTTAATACCTTTAAAATGAGGTAGGTCCGGTTCGGAACTTTGCCGTAGGGATATACCGAAGAGTACCGAATGTGTAGTTGATATGAAAAATACGTAAATGGGCAACTTTGAACCTCTGTGGTGGCCAGACGGGCCCGGATCCCAGAAAAATATTTAAGTGGGGAATAGCTTGGGTTAATACCTTTAAAGTGAGGTAGGTCCGGTTCGGAACTTTGCCGTAGGGATATGCCGAAGAGTACCGAATGTGTAGTTGATATGAAAAATACGTAAATGGGCAACTTTGAACGTCTGTGGTGGCCAGACGGGCCCGGATCCCAGAAAAATATTTAAGCGGGAAATAGCTTGGGTTAATACCTTTAAAATGAGGTAGGTCCGGTTCGGAACTTTGCCGTAGGGATATGCCGAAGAGTACCGAATGTGTAGTTGATCTAAAAATACGTAAATGGGCAACTTTGAACCTCTGTGGTGACCAGACGGGTCCGGATCCCAGAAAAATATTTAAGTGGGGAATAGCTTGGGTTAATACCTTTAAAATGAGGTAGGTCCGGTTCGGAACTTTGCCGTAGGGATATACCGAAGAGTACCGAATGTGTAGTTGATATGAAAAATACGTAAATGGGCAACTTTGAACCTCTGTGGTGGCCAGACGGGCCCGGATCCCAGAAAAATATTTAAGTGGGGAATAGCTTGGGTTAATACCTTTAAAGTGAGGTAGGTCCGGTTCGGAACTTTGCCGTAGGGATATGCCGAAGAGTACCGAATGTGTAGTTGATATGAAAAATACGTAAATGGGCAACTTTGAACGTCTGTGGTGGCCAGACGGGCCCGGATCCCAGAAAAATATTTAAGCGGGAAATAGCTTGGGTTAATACCTTTAAAATGAGGTAGGTCCGGTTCGGAACTTTGCCGTAGGGATATGCCGAAGAGTACCGAATGTGTAGTTGATCTAAAAATACGTAAATGGGCAACTTTGAACCTCTGTGGTGACCAGACGGGTCCGGATCCCAGAAAAATATTTAAGTGGGGAATAGCTTGGGTTAATACCTTTAAAATGAGGTAGGTCCGGTTCGGAACTTTGCCGTAGGGATATACCGAAGAGTACCGAATGTGTAGTTGATATGAAAAATACGTAAATGGGCAACTTTGAACCTCTGTGGTGGCCAGACGGGCCCGGATCCCAGAAAAATATTTAAGTGGGGAATAGCTTGGGTTAATACCTTTAAAGTGAGGTAGGTCCGGTTCGGAACTTTGCCGTAGGGATATGCCGAAGAGTACCGAATGTGTAGTTGATATGAAAAATACGTAAATGGGCAACTTTGAACGTCTGTGGTGGCCAGACGGGCCCGGATCCCAGAAAAATATTTAAGCGGGAAATAGCTTGGGTTAATACCTTTAAAATGAGGTAGGTCCGGTTCGGAACTTTGCCGTAGGGATATGCCGAAGAGTACCGAATGTGTAGTTGATCTAAAAATACGTAAATGGGCAACTTTGAACCTCTGTGGTGACCAGACGGGTCCGGATCCCAGAAAAATATTTAAGTGGGGAATAGCTTGGGTTAATACCTTTAAAATGAGGTAGGTCCGGTTCGGAACTTTGCCGTAGGGATATACCGAAGAGTACCGAATGTGTAGTTGATATGAAAAATACGTAAATGGGCAACTTTGAACCTCTGTGGTGGCCAGACGGGCCCGGATCCCAGAAAAATATTTAAGTGGGGAATAGCTTGGGTTAATACCTTTAAAGTGAGGTAGGTCCGGTTCGGAACTTTGCCGTAGGGATATGCCGAAGAGTACCGAATGTGTAGTTGATATGAAAAATACGTAAATGGGCAACTTTGAACGTCTGTGGTGGCCAGACGGGCCCGGATCCCAGAAAAATATTTAAGCGGGAAATAGCTTGGGTTAATACCTTTAAAATGAGGTAGGTCCGGTTCGGAACTTTGCCGTAGGGATATGCCGAAGAGTACCGAATGTGTAGTTGATCTAAAAATACGTAAATGGGCAACTTTGAACCTCTGTGGTGACCAGACGGGTCCGGATCCCAGAAAAATATTTAAGTGGGGAATAGCTTGGGTTAATACCTTTAAAATGAGGTAGGTCCGGTTCGGAACTTTGCCGTAGGGATATACCGAAGAGTACCGAATGTGTAGTTGATATGAAAAATACGTAAATGGGCAACTTTGAACCTCTGTGGTGGCCAGACGGGCCCGGATCCCAGAAAAATATTTAAGTGGGGAATAGCTTGGGTTAATACCTTTAAAGTGAGGTAGGTCCGGTTCGGAACTTTGCCGTAGGGATATGCCGAAGAGTACCGAATGTGTAGTTGATATGAAAAATACGTAAATGGGCAACTTTGAACGTCTGTGGTGGCCAGACGGGCCCGGATCCCAGAAAAATATTTAAGCGGGAAATAGCTTGGGTTAATACCTTTAAAATGAGGTAGGTCCGGTTCGGAACTTTGCCGTAGGGATATGCCGAAGAGTACCGAATGTGTAGTTGATCTAAAAATACGTAAATGGGCAACTTTGAACCTCTGTGGTGACCATACGGGTCCGGATCCCAGAAAAATATTTAAGTGGGGAATAGCTTGGGTTAATACCTTTAAAATGAGGTAGGTCCGGTTCGGAACTTTGCCGTAGGGATATACCGAAGAGTACCGAATGTGTAGTTGATATGAAAAATACGTAAATGGGCAACTTTGAACCTCTGTGGTGGCCAGACGGGCCCGGATCCCAGAAAAATATTTAAGTGGGGAATAGCTTGGGTTAATACCTTTAAAGTGAGGTAGGTCCGGTTCGGAACTTTGCCGTAGGGATATGCCGAAGAGTACCGAATGTGTAGTTGATATGAAAAATACGTAAATGGGCAACTTTGAACGTCTGTGGTGGCCAGACGGGCCCGGATCCCAGAAAAATATTTAAGCGGGAAATAGCTTGGGTTAATACCTTTAAAATGAGGTAGGTCCGGTTCGGAACTTTGCCGTAGGGATATGCCGAAGAGTACCGAATGTGTAGTTGATCTAAAAATACGTAAATGGGCAACTTTGAACCTCTGTGGTGACCAGACGGGTCCGGATCCCAGAAAAATATTTAAGTGGGGAATAGCTTGGGTTAATACCTTTAAAATGAGGTAGGTCCGGTTCGGAACTTTGCCGTAGGGATATACCGAAGAGTACCGAATGTGTAGTTGATATGAAAAATACGTAAATGGGCAACTTTGAACCTCTGTGGTGGCCAGACGGGCCCGGATCCCAGAAAAATATTTAAGTGGGGAATAGCTTGGGTTAATACCTTTAAAGTGAGGTAGGTCCGGTTCGGAACTTTGCCGTAGGGATATGCCGAAGAGTACCGAATGTGTAGTTGATATGAAAAATACGTAAATGGGCAACTTTGAACGTCTGTGGTGGCCAGACGGGCCCGGATCCCAGAAAAATATTTAAGCGGGAAATAGCTTGGGTTAATACCTTTAAAATGAGGTAGGTCCGGTTCGGAACTTTGCCGTAGGGATATGCCGAAGAGTACCGAATGTGTAGTTGATCTAAAAATACGTAAATGGGCAACTTTGAACCTCTGTGGTGACCAGACGGGTCCGGATCCCAGAAAAATATTTAAGTGGGGAATAGCTTGGGTTAATACCTTTAAAATGAGGTAGGTCCGGTTCGGAACTTTGCCGTAGGGATATACCGAAGAGTACCGAATGTGTAGTTGATATGAAAAATACGTAAATGGGCAACTTTGAACCTCTGTGGTGGCCAGACGGGCCCGGATCCCAGAAAAATATTTAAGTGGGGAATAGCTTGGGTTAATACCTTTAAAGTGAGGTAGGTCCGGTTCGGAACTTTGCCGTAGGGATATGCCGAAGAGTACCGAATGTGTAGTTGATATGAAAAATACGTAAATGGGCAACTTTGAACGTCTGTGGTGGCCAGACGGGCCCGGATCCCAGAAAAATATTTAAGCGGGAAATAGCTTGGGTTAATACCTTTAAAATGAGGTAGGTCCGGTTCGGAACTTTGCCGTAGGGATATGCCGAAGAGTACCGAATGTGTAGTTGATCTAAAAATACGTAAATGGGCAACTTTGAACCTCTGTGGTGACCAGACGGGTCCGGATCCCAGAAAAATATTTAAGTGGGGAATAGCTTGGGTTAATACCTTTAAAATGAGGTAGGTCCGGTTCGGAACTTTGCCGTAGGGATATACCGAAGAGTACCGAATGTGTAGTTGATATGAAAAATACGTAAATGGGCAACTTTGAACCTCTGTGGTGGCCAGACGGGCCCGGATCCCAGAAAAATATTTAAGTGGGGAATAGCTTGGGTTAATACCTTTAAAGTGAGGTAGGTCCGGTTCGGAACTTTGCCGTAGGGATATGCCGAAGAGTACCGAATGTGTAGTTGATATGAAAAATACGTAAATGGGCAACTTTGAACGTCTGTGGTGGCCAGACGGGCCCGGATCCCAGAAAAATATTTAAGCGGGAAATAGCTTGGGTTAATACCTTTAAAATGAGGTAGGTCCGGTTCGGAACTTTGCCGTAGGGATATGCCGAAGAGTACCGAATGTGTAGTTGATCTAAAAATACGTAAATGGGCAACTTTGAACCTCTGTGGTGACCAGACGGGTCCGGATCCCAGAAAAATATTTAAGTGGGGAATAGCTTGGGTTAATACCTTTAAAATGAGGTAGGTCCGGTTCGGAACTTTGCCGTAGGGATATACCGAAGAGTACCGAATGTGTAGTTGATATGAAAAATACGTAAATGGGCAACTTTGAACCTCTGTGGTGGCCAGACGGGCCCGGATCCCAGAAAAATATTTAAGTGGGGAATAGCTTGGGTTAATACCTTTAAAGTGAGGTAGGTCCGGTTCGGAACTTTGCCGTAGGGATATGCCGAAGAGTACCGAATGTGTAGTTGATATGAAAAATACGTAAATGGGCAACTTTGAACGTCTGTGGTGGCCAGACGGGCCCGGATCCCAGAAAAATATTTAAGCGGGAAATAGCTTGGGTTAATACCTTTAAAATGAGGTAGGTCCGGTTCGGAACTTTGCCGTAGGGATATGCCGAAGAGTACCGAATGTGTAGTTGATCTAAAAATACGTAAATGGGCAACTTTGAACCTCTGTGGTGACCATACGGGTCCGGATCCCAGAAAAATATTTAAGTGGGGAATAGCTTGGGTTAATACCTTTAAAATGAGGTAGGTCCGGTTCGGAACTTTGCCGTAGGGATATACCGAAGAGTACCGAATGTGTAGTTGATATGAAAAATACGTAAATGGGCAACTTTGAACCTCTGTGGTGGCCAGACGGGCCCGGATCCCAGAAAAATATTTAAGTGGGGAATAGCTTGGGTTAATACCTTTAAAGTGAGGTAGGTCCGGTTCGGAACTTTGCCGTAGGGATATGCCGAAGAGTACCGAATGTGTAGTTGATATGAAAAATACGTAAATGGGCAACTTTGAACGTCTGTGGTGGCCAGACGGGCCCGGATCCCAGAAAAATATTTAAGCGGGAAATAGCTTGGGTTAATACCTTTAAAATGAGGTAGGTCCGGTTCGGAACTTTGCCGTAGGGATATGCCGAAGAGTACCGAATGTGTAGTTGATCTAAAAATACGTAAATGGGCAACTTTGAACCTCTGTGGTGACCAGACGGGTCCGGATCCCAGAAAAATATTTAAGTGGGGAATAGCTTGGGTTAATACCTTTAAAATGAGGTAGGTCCGGTTCGGAACTTTGCCGTAGGGATATACCGAAGAGTACCGAATGTGTAGTTGATATGAAAAATACGTAAATGGGCAACTTTGAACCTCTGTGGTGGCCAGACGGGCCCGGATCCCAGAAAAATATTTAAGTGGGGAATAGCTTGGGTTAATACCTTTAAAGTGAGGTAGGTCCGGTTCGGAACTTTGCCGTAGGGATATGCCGAAGAGTACCGAATGTGTAGTTGATATGAAAAATACGTAAATGGGCAACTTTGAACGTCTGTGGTGGCCAGACGGGCCCGGATCCCAGAAAAATATTTAAGCGGGAAATAGCTTGGGTTAATACCTTTAAAATGAGGTAGGTCCGGTTCGGAACTTTGCCGTAGGGATATGCCGAAGAGTACCGAATGTGTAGTTGATCTAAAAATACGTAAATGGGCAACTTTGAACCTCTGTGGTGACCAGACGGGTCCGGATCCCAGAAAAATATTTAAGTGGGGAATAGCTTGGGTTAATACCTTTAAAATGAGGTAGGTCCGGTTCGGAACTTTGCCGTAGGGATATACCGAAGAGTACCGAATGTGTAGTTGATATGAAAAATACGTAAATGGGCAACTTTGAACCTCTGTGGTGGCCAGACGGGCCCGGATCCCAGAAAAATATTTAAGTGGGGAATAGCTTGGGTTAATACCTTTAAAGTGAGGTAGGTCCGGTTCGGAACTTTGCCGTAGGGATATGCCGAAGAGTACCGAATGTGTAGTTGATATGAAAAATACGTAAATGGGCAACTTTGAACGTCTGTGGTGGCCAGACGGGCCCGGATCCCAGAAAAATATTTAAGCGGGAAATAGCTTGGGTTAATACCTTTAAAATGAGGTAGGTCCGGTTCGGAACTTTGCCGTAGGGATATGCCGAAGAGTACCGAATGTGTAGTTGATCTAAAAATACGTAAATGGGCAACTTTGAACCTCTGTGGTGACCAGACGGGTCCGGATCCCAGAAAAATATTTAAGTGGGGAATAGCTTGGGTTAATACCTTTAAAATGAGGTAGGTCCGGTTCGGAACTTTGCCGTAGGGATATACCGAAGAGTACCGAATGTGTAGTTGATATGAAAAATACGTAAATGGGCAACTTTGAACCTCTGTGGTGGCCAGACGGGCCCGGATCCCAGAAAAATATTTAAGTGGGGAATAGCTTGGGTTAATACCTTTAAAGTGAGGTAGGTCCGGTTCGGAACTTTGCCGTAGGGATATGCCGAAGAGTACCGAATGTGTAGTTGATATGAAAAATACGTAAATGGGCAACTTTGAACGTCTGTGGTGGCCAGACGGGCCCGGATCCCAGAAAAATATTTAAGCGGGAAATAGCTTGGGTTAATACCTTTAAAATGAGGTAGGTCCGGTTCGGAACTTTGCCGTAGGGATATGCCGAAGAGTACCGAATGTGTAGTTGATCTAAAAATACGTAAATGGGCAACTTTGAACCTCTGTGGTGACCAGACGGGTCCGGATCCCAGAAAAATATTTAAGTGGGGAATAGCTTGGGTTAATACCTTTAAAATGAGGTAGGTCCGGTTCGGAACTTTGCCGTAGGGATATACCGAAGAGTACCGAATGTGTAGTTGATATGAAAAATACGTAAATGGGCAACTTTGAACCTCTGTGGTGGCCAGACGGGCCCGGATCCCAGAAAAATATTTAAGTGGGGAATAGCTTGGGTTAATACCTTTAAAGTGAGGTAGGTCCGGTTCGGAACTTTGCCGTAGGGATATGCCGAAGAGTACCGAATGTGTAGTTGATATGAAAAATACGTAAATGGGCAACTTTGAACGTCTGTGGTGGCCAGACGGGCCCGGATCCCAGAAAAATATTTAAGCGGGAAATAGCTTGGGTTAATACCTTTAAAATGAGGTAGGTCCGGTTCGGAACTTTGCCGTAGGGATATGCCGAAGAGTACCGAATGTGTAGTTGATCTAAAAATACGTAAATGGGCAACTTTGAACCTCTGTGGTGACCAGACGGGTCCGGATCCCAGAAAAATATTTAAGTGGGGAATAGCTTGGGTTAATACCTTTAAAATGAGGTAGGTCCGGTTCGGAACTTTGCCGTAGGGATATACCGAAGAGTACCGAATGTGTAGTTGATATGAAAAATACGTAAATGGGCAACTTTGAACCTCTGTGGTGGCCAGACGGGCCCGGATCCCAGAAAAATATTTAAGTGGGGAATAGCTTGGGTTAATACCTTTAAAGTGAGGTAGGTCCGGTTCGGAACTTTGCCGTAGGGATATGCCGAAGAGTACCGAATGTGTAGTTGATATGAAAAATACGTAAATGGGCAACTTTGAACGTCTGTGGTGGCCAGACGGGCCCGGATCCCAGAAAAATATTTAAGCGGGAAATAGCTTGGGTTAATACCTTTAAAATGAGGTAGGTCCGGTTCGGAACTTTGCCGTAGGGATATGCCGAAGAGTACCGAATGTGTAGTTGATCTAAAAATACGTAAATGGGCAACTTTGAACCTCTGTGGTGACCAGACGGGTCCGGATCCCAGAAAAATATTTAAGTGGGGAATAGCTTGGGTTAATACCTTTAAAATGAGGTAGGTCCGGTTCGGAACTTTGCCGTAGGGATATACCGAAGAGTACCGAATGTGTAGTTGATATGAAAAATACGTAAATGGGCAACTTTGAACCTCTGTGGTGGCCAGACGGGCCCGGATCCCAGAAAAATATTTAAGTGGGGAATAGCTTGGGTTAATACCTTTAAAGTGAGGTAGGTCCGGTTCGGAACTTTGCCGTAGGGATATGCCGAAGAGTACCGAATGTGTAGTTGATATGAAAAATACGTAAATGGGCAACTTTGAACGTCTGTGGTGGCCAGACGGGCCCGGATCCCAGAAAAATATTTAAGCGGGAAATAGCTTGGGTTAATACCTTTAAAATGAGGTAGGTCCGGTTCGGAACTTTGCCGTAGGGATATGCCGAAGAGTACCGAATGTGTAGTTGATCTAAAAATACGTAAATGGGCAACTTTGAACCTCTGTGGTGACCAGACGGGTCCGGATCCCAGAAAAATATTTAAGTGGGGAATAGCTTGGGTTAATACCTTTAAAATGAGGTAGGTCCGGTTCGGAACTTTGCCGTAGGGATATACCGAAGAGTACCGAATGTGTAGTTGATATGAAAAATACGTAAATGGGCAACTTTGAACCTCTGTGGTGGCCAGACGGGCCCGGATCCCAGAAAAATATTTAAGTGGGGAATAGCTTGGGTTAATACCTTTAAAGTGAGGTAGGTCCGGTTCGGAACTTTGCCGTAGGGATATGCCGAAGAGTACCGAATGTGTAGTTGATATGAAAAATACGTAAATGGGCAACTTTGAACGTCTGTGGTGGCCAGACGGGCCCGGATCCCAGAAAAATATTTAAGCGGGAAATAGCTTGGGTTAATACCTTTAAAATGAGGTAGGTCCGGTTCGGAACTTTGCCGTAGGGATATGCCGAAGAGTACCGAATGTGTAGTTGATCTAAAAATACGTAAATGGGCAACTTTGAACCTCTGTGGTGACCAGACGGGTCCGGATCCCAGAAAAATATTTAAGTGGGGAATAGCTTGGGTTAATACCTTTAAAATGAGGTAGGTCCGGTTCGGAACTTTGCCGTAGGGATATACCGAAGAGTACCGAATGTGTAGTTGATATGAAAAATACGTAAATGGGCAACTTTGAACCTCTGTGGTGGCCAGACGGGCCCGGATCCCAGAAAAATATTTAAGTGGGGAATAGCTTGGGTTAATACCTTTAAAGTGAGGTAGGTCCGGTTCGGAACTTTGCCGTAGGGATATGCCGAAGAGTACCGAATGTGTAGTTGATATGAAAAATACGTAAATGGGCAACTTTGAACGTCTGTGGTGGCCAGACGGGCCCGGATCCCAGAAAAATATTTAAGCGGGAAATAGCTTGGGTTAATACCTTTAAAATGAGGTAGGTCCGGTTCGGAACTTTGCCGTAGGGATATGCCGAAGAGTACCGAATGTGTAGTTGATCTAAAAATACGTAAATGGGCAACTTTGAACCTCTGTGGTGACCAGACGGGTCCGGATCCCAGAAAAATATTTAAGTGGGGAATAGCTTGGGTTAATACCTTTAAAATGAGGTAGGTCCGGTTCGGAACTTTGCCGTAGGGATATACCGAAGAGTACCGAATGTGTAGTTGATATGAAAAATACGTAAATGGGCAACTTTGAACCTCTGTGGTGGCCAGACGGGCCCGGATCCCAGAAAAATATTTAAGTGGGGAATAGCTTGGGTTAATACCTTTAAAGTGAGGTAGGTCCGGTTCGGAACTTTGCCGTAGGGATATGCCGAAGAGTACCGAATGTGTAGTTGATATGAAAAATACGTAAATGGGCAACTTTGAACGTCTGTGGTGGCCAGACGGGCCCGGATCCCAGAAAAATATTTAAGCGGGAAATAGCTTGGGTTAATACCTTTAAAATGAGGTAGGTCCGGTTCGGAACTTTGCCGTAGGGATATGCCGAAGAGTACCGAATGTGTAGTTGATCTAAAAATACGTAAATGGGCAACTTTGAACCTCTGTGGTGACCAGACGGGTCCGGATCCCAGAAAAATATTTAAGTGGGGAATAGCTTGGGTTAATACCTTTAAAATGAGGTAGGTCCGGTTCGGAACTTTGCCGTAGGGATATACCGAAGAGTACCGAATGTGTAGTTGATATGAAAAATACGTAAATGGGCAACTTTGAACCTCTGTGGTGGCCAGACGGGCCCGGATCCCAGAAAAATATTTAAGTGGGGAATAGCTTGGGTTAATACCTTTAAAGTGAGGTAGGTCCGGTTCGGAACTTTGCCGTAGGGATATGCCGAAGAGTACCGAATGTGTAGTTGATATGAAAAATACGTAAATGGGCAACTTTGAACGTCTGTGGTGGCCAGACGGGCCCGGATCCCAGAAAAATATTTAAGCGGGAAATAGCTTGGGTTAATACCTTTAAAATGAGGTAGGTCCGGTTCGGAACTTTGCCGTAGGGATATGCCGAAGAGTACCGAATGTGTAGTTGATCTAAAAATACGTAAATGGGCAACTTTGAACCTCTGTGGTGACCAGACGGGTCCGGATCCCAGAAAAATATTTAAGTGGGGAATAGCTTGGGTTAATACCTTTAAAATGAGGTAGGTCCGGTTCGGAACTTTGCCGTAGGGATATACCGAAGAGTACCGAATGTGTAGTTGATATGAAAAATACGTAAATGGGCAACTTTGAACCTCTGTGGTGGCCAGACGGGCCCGGATCCCAGAAAAATATTTAAGTGGGGAATAGCTTGGGTTAATACCTTTAAAGTGAGGTAGGTCCGGTTCGGAACTTTGCCGTAGGGATATGCCGAAGAGTACCGAATGTGTAGTTGATATGAAAAATACGTAAATGGGCAACTTTGAACGTCTGTGGTGGCCAGACGGGCCCGGATCCCAGAAAAATATTTAAGCGGGAAATAGCTTGGGTTAATACCTTTAAAATGAGGTAGGTCCGGTTCGGAACTTTGCCGTAGGGATATGCCGAAGAGTACCGAATGTGTAGTTGATCTAAAAATACGTAAATGGGCAACTTTGAACCTCTGTGGTGACCAGACGGGTCCGGATCCCAGAAAAATATTTAAGTGGGGAATAGCTTGGGTTAATACCTTTAAAATGAGGTAGGTCCGGTTCGGAACTTTGCCGTAGGGATATACCGAAGAGTACCGAATGTGTAGTTGATATGAAAAATACGTAAATGGGCAACTTTGAACCTCTGTGGTGGCCAGACGGGCCCGGATCCCAGAAAAATATTTAAGTGGGGAATAGCTTGGGTTAATACCTTTAAAGTGAGGTAGGTCCGGTTCGGAACTTTGCCGTAGGGAT
>NW_026963457.1:0-23150 GCF_036588685.1 Mytilus trossulus
TGGGGTGTTAGATGTAGACCTTATATATGTAGGTGTGATAGATACAATAGAACACTTATTACAAAGATATGATGTCTGTATGAATTATAAAGTTGATTGTGTATGACTAGGATGTCACAGATGCCAGACTAGGATGTTACAAGGGCATGACTGGGGTGTTAGATGAAGGTGTGATAGATACAATAGAACAATTATTACAAAGATATGTTGTCTCTATGCATGCTATGTATTGTATAGTTGATTGTGTATGACTAAGATGTCCAAACTGCCTGACTAGGGTGCTATGAGGGCATGAATGGGGTGTTAGATGTAGACCTTATACATGTAGGTGTGATAGATACAGTAGAACAATTATTACAAAGATATGTTGTCTGTTAGTATTATATAGTTGATGGTGTATGACTAGAATGTCATAAATGCCAGACTGGGGTGTTTCAAGGGCATGACATGGGTGTTAGATAGGACATTATAAATGAAGGTGTGATAGATACAATAAAACAATTATTACAAAGATATGATGTCTGTATGTATTATATAGTTGATAGTGTATGGCTAGGATGTCACAAATGCCAGACAAGGGGGTTACAAGGGCATGAATGGGGTGTTAGATGAAGACATTATAAATGAAGGTGTGATAGATAAAGAAGAACAATTATTACAAAGATATGTTGTCTGTATGTATTATATAGTTGATTGTGTATGACAAATAGGGTGCTATGAGGGCATGACTGGGGTGTTAGATGTAGACCTTATATATGTAGGTGTGATAGATACAATAGAACACTTATTACAAAGATATGATGTCTGTATGAATTATAAAGTTGATTGTGTATGACTAGGATGTCACAGATGCCAGACTAGGATGTTACAAGGGCATGACTGGGGTGTTAGATGAAGGTGTGATAGATACAATAGAACAATTATTACAAAGATATGTTGTCTCTATGCATGCTATGTATTGTATAGTTGATTGTGTATGACTAAGATGTCCAAACTGCCTGACTAGGGTGCTATGAGGGCATGACTGGGGTGTTAGATGTAGACCTTATACATGTAGGTGTGATAGATACAGTAGAACAATTATTACAAAGATATGTTGTCTGTTAGTATTATATAGTTGATGGTGTATGACTAGAATGTCATAAATGCCAGACTGGGGTGTTTCAAGGGCATGACATGGGTGTTAGATAGGACATTATAAATGAAGGTGTGATAGATACAATAAAACAATTATTACAAAGATATGATGTCTGTATGTATTATATAGTTGATAGTGTATGGCTAGGATGTCACAAATGCCAGACAAGGGGGTTACAAGGGCATGAATGGGGTGTTAGATGAAGACATTATAAATGAAGGTGTGATAGATAAAGAAGAACAATTATTACAAAGATATGTTGTCTGTTTGTGTTATATAGTTGATTGTGTATGACTAGAATGTCACAAATGCCTGACTAGGGTGTTACAAGGACATGACATGGGTGTTAGATATGACATTATATATAAAGGTGTGATAGATACAATAGAGCATTTATTATAAAGATATGATGTCTGTACGTATTATAAAGTTTATTGTGTATGACTAGGATGTCACAAATGCCAGACTAGGGTGTTACAAGGGCATGACTAGGATGTTAGATGAAGACATTATAAATGAAGGTGTGATAGATACAATAGAGCAATTATTACAAAGATATGATGTGTGTATGTATTATAAAGTTGATTGTGTACGACTAGGATGTCACAAATGCCAGACTAGGATGTTACAAGGGCATGACTGGGGTGTTAGATGAAGACATTATACATGAAGGTGTGATAGATACAATAGAACAATTATTACAAAGATATGATGTCTGTACGTATGGTATAGTTGACTGTGTATGACTAGGATGTCCCAACTGCTTGACTAGGGTGCTATGAGGGCATGACTGGGGTTTTAGATGTAGACCTTATACATGTAGGTGTGATAGATACAGTAGAACAATTATTACAAAGATATGATGTCTGCAGGAATTATAAAGTTGATTGTGTATGACTAGGATGTCACAAATGCCAGACTAGGGTGTTAATAGGGCATGACATGAGTGTTAGATAGGACATTATATATAAAGGTGTGATAGATACAATAGAGCATTTATTATAAAGATATGATGTCTGTACGTATTATAAAGTTGATTGTCTAGACTAGGATGTCACAAATGCCAGACTAGGGTGTTACAAGGGCATCACTGGGGTGTTAGATGAAGACATTAAAATGGAGGTGTGATAGATACAATAGAACAATTATTACAAAGATATGATGTCTGTATGTATTGTATAGTTCATTGTGTATGACTAGGATGTCCCAAATGCCTAACTAGGGTGCTATGAGGGCATGACTGGGGTGTTAGATGTAGACCTTATACATGTAGGTGTGATAGATACAGTAGAACAATTATTACAAAGATATGATGTCTGTATGTATTATAAAGTTGATTGTGTATGGCTAAGATGTCACAAATGCCAGACAAGGGTGTTACAAGGGCATGACTGGGGTGTTAGATGAAGACATTATAAATGAAGGTGTGATAGATACAATAGAACAATTATTACAAAGATATGTTGTCTGTACGTATGGCATAAATGATTGTGTATGACTAGGATGTCCCAACTGCCTGACTAGGGTGCTATGAGGGCATGACTGGGGTGTTAGATGTAGACCTTATACATGTAGGTGTGATAGATACAGTAGAACAATTATAACAAAGATATGTTGTCTGTATGTATTATATAGTTGATTGTGTATGACTAGAATGTCATAAATGCCTGACTAGGGTGTTACAAGGGCATGAGGTGTGTGTTAGATACTGTGACCTATAGACATGGTGTCAGAGTCAATATATCACAGTCAGATTATTTATCCCGTAACAATAATGATACTGTGATCTATAGACATGGTGTCAGAGTCAATCTATCACAGTCAGATGATTTATTCTTTAACAATAATGATACCTTGACCAATAGAAATGGCGTCACAGTAAATCTATCACAGTCAGATGATTTATCCTGTACCACTAGTGGTACTGTGGCCAACAGACATAGTATCAGAGTCAATCTATCGCAGTCAGATGATTTATCCTGTAACAATAATGATACTGTCACCTATAGACATGATGTCAGAGTCAATCTATCACAGTCAGATGATTTTTCCTGTAACTATAATGATACTGTGACCTATAGACATAGTGTCAGAATCAATCTATCACAGTCCGATGATTTATCCTGTAACAGATAATGATACTGTCACCTATAGACATGATGTCAGAGTCAATCTATCACAGTCATATGATTTATCCTGTAACAATAATGATACTTTGACCTATAGACATAGTGTCAGAGTCAATCTATCACAGTCAGATGATTTATCCCGTAACAATAATGATACTGTGACCTATAGACATGGTGTCATAATCAATCTATCACAGTCCGATGATTTATTTTGTAGCAATAATGGTACTCTGGCCTATAGACATGGTGTCAGAGTCAATTTATCACAGTCAGATGATTTATCCCGTAATAATAATGATACTGTGACCTATAGACATGGTGTAAGAGTCAATCTATCACAGTCAGATGATTTATCCCGTAACAATAATGATACTGTGACCTATAGACATGGTGTCAGGGTCAATCTATCACAGTCCGATGATTTATCCTGTAACAATAATGATATCTCGACCAAAACAAATGGCGTCAGAGTACACAAATCATAGTCAGATGATTTATCCTGTACCACCAGTGCTACTGTGGCCAATAGACATAGTGTCAGAGTCAATCTATCACAGTCAGATGATATATCCTGTAACAATAATGGTTCTGTGACCTATAGACATGATGTCAGAGTCAATCTATTACAGTCAGATGATATATCCTGTTACAATAATGATACTCTGACCTATAGACATGATGTCAGAGTTAATCTATCACAGACATATGATTTATCCCGTAACAATAATGATACCTTGACCAATAGAAATGGCGTCAGACTAAATCTATCACAGTCAGATGATTTATCCTGTACCACTAGTGGTACTGTGGCCAATAGAAATCTGACATGGAGTAAATTGTTTATCAAGTGAAAATCTATCTGCCTTGAAACTTTCAAATGAAACGGACAATGGGTTGTTGGGTTGCTGCCCCGAAAAAAGTAATTTGAAGGAAATTTTGCAGATTTTGGTTATTATCTTGAATCTTATTATAGAAAGAAATAAAATGTAATCAGCAATAATGTTCAGCAAAGTAAGATCTACAAACAGGGTTTCCCCTGGGTCAATTAATTAATTTTTTTCGCCACCTCTTTCGCCAAAACAATAAATTTTTCGCCACTTTATTATTTTTTTCGCCAAGCAACATATATTTTTCGTATATGATCAAAACATGTCCATTAATTTTGTTAGATTCCAGGAATTATATCTTCTTTATTATAAACTACCAGTATAGTTCGTGGGGAAAGTTTCCTTAAAAGAAAAAATACTGATGTGCCCTTTTGTACTAAGAAGTGTTTTTTACAACAAAACAAAAGCTTTTATCACATGAAATTGATTCCTCATTTCATGTGTAGTCATTACATTGAAGGGTTACTCTCCTTCGAGGGGTTGTTCCCAAATTAACCTTTTGTATATATTTCTTCATAACAACAGTTTTCTTCTCTTGATCATCGGTAAATGAAAAAGTTGAGACGTACAACTATGCTTGAAACACGTGTGTCACTCAAACGACTTTAAAGTAGTCTCCCTAATCAATTACCTACATGTATATTTAAGTCAAAGGATAATTAAAGTTTTAAATCAGAGATTTTTCTTGCTTTTGAACATTTTTCGTCACAACAACAGCTTTCTTTTCTAAACTATCTTTAAAAGGAGAGGAGACGTCAAAAGTTTGCTTCAAACATGTGCGTCGCAAAGTGGTAAATAAATTCTGTATGTGACATTTAGCGGAAGCCATTTAACTATATCATTTTGTCAAACAATTCAATCAACACCTTTATTAATTAGTCCTTTGTTGTCGATAGTTATAAAATGCAATCAGCTGATTATTGATTTTCTGTCCAAATCTTAATGAGGTCAAGGTGAATTCCGAGTATTGTCTGATCGGGTAAAGTCCGAGAAACTTGAAAAAAGTAAATAAACAAGATTGAGGAAAATAAATCGTTATGTATATTTCTTTCGCCAAATTAATTCGCAAATGACGAATTTTTGTCGCCACAATTATTATTTTTTCGCAAATTGCAAAAATGGCGACCGCCAGTGGAAACCCTGTCTACAAATAAGTTAATATGACTAAAATGGTCAGTTGACCCCTTAAGGAGTTATTGCCCTTTATAGACATTTTTGACCAATTTTTTGTAAATTTTTGTAATCTTTTACAAAAATCTTCTCCTGAAACTGCTGGGCCAAATTAAACCAAATTTGGCCACAATCATTATTGGGGTATATTGTTAAAAAAATGTGTGGCATGACCCCGCCAACCAACCAAGATGGCTGCCATGGCTAAAAATAGAACATAGGGGTGAAATGTAGATTTTGACTTATATCTCTGAAACCAAAGCATTTAGAGCAAATCTGACATGGAGTAAATTGTTTATCAAGTGAAAATCTATCTGCCATGAAACTTTCAAATGAAACGGACAATGGGTTGTTGGGTTGCTGCCCCGAAAAAAGTAATTTGAAGGAAATTTTGCAGATTTTGGTTATTATCTTGAATATTATTATAGATAAAGATAAACTGTAAACAGCAATAATGTTCAGCAAAATAAGATCTACAAATAAGTCAACAAGACCAAAATTGTCAATTGACCCCTTAAGGGGGTTCGCGGGTCTAAATCATTTATATAGGATTTCTCTATATTTTTCTATACATGAACTTTATCTTATAGTTAACAGAAAAATAAAATAAAAAAGTGGGGTCACCGTTCATTTGCACTCACAATCTGCCTTCAAAAGAAGCATACATTTTTGTAAAGGTGGTTTTTTTCTGTTGAAGTAATAGGAGAAATAAAGGTAATATTGAAAAAAAAGAAAGAAATTTATTACAGAAATCGCTCAAATTTTACAATAATTTAGTTTAAGTGCAGCTTATATGGAAATTATATTAAAAAATATAGGTCACCGATGAGTTAAAAAAGATATTTCAATTTTAAAGCCAAAAAATGGCATTTTTCCACCAAAGGGAGATAATTTGGAACTTTTTCAATGATGTATATATTTTAAAAGTCATCTGGGGCCAACACGAATTGTTTGTTTTGAATGATTTTTGTACCATATGATAAGTAACAACTACAAAAGGTAACAAATAAAATTTGAAATGAAAAACAAATATTTATTTTTTTTCTGAAATTTTTATACCCTCGAGCCTCCTTAAGGAGTTATTGCTCTTTATAGTCAATTGAGAGGATTAATATTCAACAGCAGAGTGAATTGCTCAAAGGCAAAACAAATATTTTAAGTCTCATTAGACCACATTCATTCTGTGTCAGAAACCTATGCTGTGTCAACTATTTAATCACAATCCAAATTTAGAGCTGAATCCAGCTTGAATGTTGTGTCCATACTTGCCCCAACGGTTCAGGGTTCAACATCTGCAGTCGTATAAAGCTGCACCCTGCGGAGCATCTGGTTTTAATTATCATGTATTAGTTTGTGATTAGGCCATTTCAAGGGGAACCATGATTGGAGATTGTTTAGCCATGTAACTCAGTCATGTTTCATTGACTTAGAGAATATTTGCGTAACTTGTGTAAGATGTTAAAGTATTGCTATTTTAATTTCAACATAAATTTGCATTATGAAAATTACAAAAAGGCGAGACATATCTCTGTGATAACAGTTTTTTTAACCAAATGTGAAATAAGTTCCGGAACAAAAATCACAACTCCATGAGTTTTGTTCCAATATTTAAATTTAAAAAAAAGTGAAATAAGTTCCTGTGATATTAGTTTTGAACGAAGGTATTTTATAGAAATCAATGTTCTGCTCGAACCTATTTCACAGAAAATAAGTACCTTTAACATATTGCACAGCGAAATATTTTCTTGTTACACTTAAGAAATCTAATGCAAGCTGAATGCTGTACTTGTACTTGCATTGGGTACATTTGCAATTGAAGTCATGACTGTAGGATGAAGATAAGAAATAAAAGCGATGATAATGTATCATAATTTGTATCTATTCTTTATCATTTATGTGGTATTCAACCTCCTGGTTTCCTGTTGATCTGTCATGGGTGTTCTATAAATCATACATGTACTTGTAGCTATGGTCATTCCACAGTTTTAAAAGAGTTGGTCTTTTGTTTCTTTGTCTTTTAATATAAATGATCAATCACTTTGTCCTTTTCAAATGAGTACAACTGTTCATCTTTAACTAAATACTTTTTTTTCCAGAATGACTTTTTTTTATTATTTTATAATTTTTATTCTACTCTTTCCTGGTTCATACATTTGTGTCATTTTTAGTATTATTTATTGAGTATGTTATTAAACCTTTGCTTTACTCCACATGATCCAAATTTGATGTTTACACTTTTTAATTGTTACATTATCAATATAATACATGGTTTTTATGGCCCACAACAAAGTGTCCCATTTTCCGAAATTCAATAATTCCGTCATTCTGCAACAAACCATTATACAGAGTTTTTTTCTAAACTCTTTCAGATATTGGGCTGATTTTTGGTATGTGAGTTAACCATGATGAGTTACAGAACAAGTTTAAGTTTTGTTCCGCTCCACTAATTTTTGCCGAAATTACGGGCTTTGGACTTTGAGAAATTGTTGAAAATCACAGTTATAATGACTTTTTTCTAAACGCCTGCAGATATTGGGCTGATTTTTGGTATGTAACTTTACCACAATGAGTTACAGATTGAATTAAAGTTTCGTTCCGCTCTGCTAATTTTTACTGAAATTACGAGGTTTGGACTGATAAATTATTGAAAATCACAGGTTAGGCCAAATAAAAAAGTATGTGTGGTTCCAGTTACATCTGAAAAAAAGTTAGGGTAGGTAGGTAGGGATTTTTTTTTATTTTATGGTTTTTTTTTACATTGGGTCTATGGGAGAAACATTCTGACTTTAACAGTGCTTAATGAAAAATTACAATAAAATCTTTAGGGTAGGCTATTTTTAAGCCGAAAAAGTAGGGACGGTAGGGTTACTGGAACCACACATATATTTTTATTTGGCCTTATACAGATTTTTATGCCCCACCTACGATAGTAGAGGGGCATTATGTTTTCTGGTCTGCCTCCGTTCGTCTGTCCGTCCGCCCGCTTCAGGTTAAAGTTTTTGGTCAAGGTAGTTTTTGAAGAAGTTGAAGTCCAATCAACTTGAAACTTAGTACACTTGTTCCCCATGATATGATCTGTCTAATTTTAATGCCAAAATATAGTTTTGACCCCAAATTCATGGTCCACTGAACATAGAAAATGATAGTGCAAAGTTCAGGTTAAAGTTTTTGGTCAAGGTAGTTTTTGATGAAGTTAAAGTTACATCAACTTGAAACTTAGTACACATGTTCCCTATGATATGATCTTTCTAATTTTAATTCCAAATTAAAGTTTTGACCCCAATTTCACGGTCCACTGAACATAGAAAATGATAGTGCGAGTGGGGCATTCGTGTACTATGGACACATTCTTGTTTGTTCTATACGCCTCCAGATTTTGAGCTGATTTTTGATAGGTGAGACTACCATCATGTTTGTGTCCACATGTGTTATTGAAATTGAAGATTTTTCAACTTTTTGGGACAGGGCCAAATATATCTTGTTTTATAATGACTTTAAACTCACCGATGACAAGTGCTCAGTATATAAGATAACTTGTTTAAACAGTGCAACATATTTCACAGACAAGGAATTTATATCACCAGGTGAGAAACAAATCTCACAAATCTAGAACTTATTTCACCAGGTAAGGAACAAATCTCACAAACATGAAACTATATCACAATAGGTAAGGAACAAATTTCACCAATCTAGAACTTATTTCACCAGGTAAAGTGTGGAACTTATTTTATAGAGATGGAACAAATCACATAGAAATTGACTGTTGAAAAAAGTTCTCCCAGAACATATTTTCTGTGAAATTACTTCCACTGGAACTTTTTTCACAGGAAAAATTTTTGGCTCCTACAGGCGCTGATCCAGGAAGGGGGGGTTCCAGGAGTTGGAACCCCCCTTTTTTTGCACGATCAATGCATTTGAAAGGGGGACATGTAGTTGGAATCCCCCTTTGTCCGGAGTTAGGAACCCCTTTTAAAATGGCTGGATCCGCCCCCTGCAGATGTAGTATGTGCATTTTATTTATTTGAAGAAGAAAAAACTAATATACTCACATCTATACATAATATATATATATATATCTATAAAGTAAATTTGTAAGATACTCATACAAGTGTATTTTATTTACTTGTTTAAGTAAAGAATTTTATTGGCTAAAGTTATGTAAATTTTTACCAATATTGACAGGCGTGATGATTGGATTATTAAAATATAAACCAAAATAAAGAGGCTATCCCATAATCAACAAATCTTTTTCCAGAAAGGGGGATGGGCAACATCCCCCTAAATTCGCCTCTGATGACTGCCAGGGACACATCATCTTATCTAATCTTGCTGATGGATAAATCTTTAAAAATCATCTTTTGTATCTGCCACTAATTTTTATGGATAATCTATAATGTTGATTAGAAATTCGAATTGGCTGCTTTTGACAATGATTGATGTAAACATGTATAAATTTAACACAGGTAATTCACTGATAAGTCTCATAATTGAATCAGAAAAATTCTATGATCAATTGAATACAATGGAAGATTTTAAATATCAACAATATTTCTGCCAGGTATTTTTTTTTTACATGTTTTTCTATTTATATAATTTCAGAACAGAGGCACTATGTATCATCATTTAAGACAGCGTTACAAACAGATATGAAAAATGGACGGGCTAAAAATTGGATTGAGGTATTGATGAAAATACTCCTGACATGTCTTGGGAGTAATGATATGTGTGGCTCTGCCACAAACATACATGACAGTATTAACACTGCATTGGAGACTGTTTTTGGCGATTTTGATACCCCGATCACCCAGATGGAGTATAATGCACCTTACTCTAGCACTCCATCAAGTACCTCTTCATCTTTGTTAAGCCTGTCTTCATTAAATCTGGAGTCATCAGTCGCTGAATCTTCTACAGGATATTTAGCAGATCACAGAGTTTCAAGGCACACAATAGTTCCAGATTACTGTGTCGTGCTGCCTGATTTTCCTGGTATCTTTCCAATAGTTTTTGAACTGAAACCTGCACACCGGGAGTCTCATGCAATTGTCCAAAATATACAACAAATGTTGTCCAAGCTTTTCTTTCAGGATGTTGTGTTTGGCATTGTTGTTTCACCCAGATTATTTCAACTATCGGTAATTATTAAACAGGGAAAAGATCTTCATTTTGCAAGTACAAACAATATTTACATTTACAAAAGTAAGAATCAGGCTAAAATACTTGATTTGGGAGAGTTAAATAAAATGTGTACTTTTATTTACCGAGTCTTAAAGTGGGCAAAGACAACAAAATGCAGACTAGAAAAAAATCTTCAGACATAGGGACAACTGTCCATTGTAATGGTTTTTGTTGAGCCCAGCCTTTTGTCGCTGAAACCCTGACATAGGGAAAGTGATCTGGCGGTGTTAACTAACTTCTTGAAAAGTGTATATTTATACCCCACGCAACGAAGTTGCGGAGGGTATAATGTTTTTGACCCGTCCGTCCGTCCGTCCGTCAGTCCGTCCGTCCGTCAGTCCGTCAGTCCTGTTTCTTGTCATCGCAACTCCTCTCAAACCACACAACAGAATTTCACGAAACCTTTTCAGATAATAAGGACATACTATGTAGTTGTGCATATCGACGGGAAATTGCGATTCAATTTTTTTTCTAGGAGTTACGCCCCTTTGAACTTATTTACTTTAATATACTACTGCAAAAGTTTGTCATCGCAACTCCTCTCAAACCACACAACAGAATTTCACGAAACCTTTTCAGATAATAAGGACATACTATGTAGTTGTGCATATCGACGGGAAAATGCGATTCAATTTTTTTTCTAGGAGTTACGCCCCTTTGAACTTATTTACTTTAATGTACTTCTGCAACAGTTTGTCATCGCAACTCCTCTCAAACCACACAACAGAATTTCACGAAACCTTTTCAGATAATAAGGACATACTATGTAGTTGTGCATATCGACGGGAAATTGCGATTCAATTTTTTTTCTAGGAGTTACGCCCCTTTGAACTTATTTACTTTAATGTACTACTGCAACAGTTTGTCATCGCAACTCCTCTCAAACCACACAACAGAATTTCACGAAACCTTTTCAGAAAATAAGGACTTACTATGTAGTTGTGCATATCGACGGGAAATTGCGATTCAATTATTTTTCTAGGAGTTACGCCCCTTTGAACTTATTTACTTTAATGTACTACTGCAACAGTTTGTCATCGCAACTCCTCTCAAACCACACAACAGAATTTCACGAAACCTTTTCAGATAATAGGGACATACTATGTAGTTGTGCATATCGACGGGAAATTGCGATTCAATTTTTTTCTAGGAGTTACGCCCCTTTGAACTTATTTGCTTCAATGTACTTCTGCAACAGTTTGTCATCGCAACTCCTCTGAAAACACACAACAGAATTTCATGAAATTTTGTAGATAATAAGGACATACTATGTAGATGTGTATATTGACAGGAAATTATTATTCAGTATTTTTTCTTATACAATTTTTTTTTCTTATACTTATTTAATTTCTCCAATGACATTGTGGGGACGTGGGGTATGTGAGCGTGCTCACTAAGGTTCTTTAATTTATAAGGTGGAAGAGCCAGATGTTGCATACTTTGTATTGTACTTAGTCTGTCACATGTCCATTGTCCTTGACCTCATTTTCGTGGCTTGGGGACTACTTGACAAAAAGGACAAGATTTTTTGTAATGTTAATTTCTCTCTTATTATGAGTAATATAATAACTATATTTGGTATGTTTGTACCTTGCAAGGTCCTCATGTCCTTAAGACAGTTTTTATACGACCGCAAAAATTTGAATTTTTTGGTCGTATATTGCTATCACGTTGGTGTCGTCGTCGTCCGAATACTTTTAGTTTTCGCACTCTAACTTTAGTAAAAGTGAATAGAATCAATGAAATTTTAACACAAGGTTTATGACCACAAAAGGAAGGTTGGGATTGATTTTGGGAGTTTTGGTCCCAACATTTTAGGAATTAAGGGCCAAAAAGGGCCCAAATAAGCATTTTCTTGGTTTTCGCACCATAACTTTAGTTTAAGTGAATAGAAATCTATGAAATTTTGACACAAGATTTATGATCACAAAAGGAAGGTTGGGATTGATTTTGGGAGTTTTGGTTCCAACAGTTTAGGAATTAAGGGCCAATAAAGGGCCCAAATAAGCATTATTCTTGGTTTTCGCACAATAACTTTAGTATAAGTAAATAGAAATCAATGAAATTTAAACACAAGGTTTATGACCACAAAAGGAAGGTTGGGATTGATTTTTGGAGTTGAGGTCACAACAGTTTATGAATTAGGGGCCAAAAAGGGGCCCAAATAAGCATTGTTTTTGGTTTTTGCACCATAACTTTAGTATAAGTAAATAGAAATCTATGAAATTTAAACACAAGGTTTATGACCATAAAAGGAAGGTTGGGTTTGATTTTGGGAGTTTTGGTCCTAACAGTTTAGGAATAAGGGGCCCAAAGGGTCCAAAATTGAACTTTGTGTGATTTCATAAAAAATTTAATAATTGGGGTTCTTTGATATGCTGAATCTAACTATGTATGTAGATTCTTAATTTTTGGTCCCGTTTTCAAATTGGTCTACATTAAGGTCCAAAGGGTCCAAAATTAAACTTAGTTTGATTTTACCAAAAATTAAATCCTTGGGGTTCTTTGATACGCTGAATCTAACAATGTGCTTAGATTTTTTATTATTGGCCTAGTTTTCAAGTTGGTCAAAATGGGGGTCCAAAATTAAACTTTGTTTGATTTCATTAAAAATTGAATGAATGGGTTCTTTGATATGCCAAATCTAACTGTGTATGTAGATTCTTAATTTTTGGTCCAGTTTTCAAATTGGTCTACATTAAGGTCCAAAGGGTCCAAAATTAAACTAAGTTTGATTTAAAAAAAAAAAAATTCTTGGGCTTATTTGATATGCTTTATCTAAATATGTACTTTGATTTTTGATTATGGGCCCAGTTTTCAAGTTGGTCCAAATCAGGATTCCATATCAAGTCTTGTGCAATAGCAAGAAATTTTCAATTGCACAGTATTGCACAATAGCAAGAAATATCTAATTGCACAATATTGTGCAATAGCAATTAATTTTCAATTGGAGTTATCTTTCTTTGTATAGAATAGTAGTTGATAATATATGTTGGAAATTTGCCAGACATGACTATGATGTCATTTTCTATTTTTATTTGCCAATAACTTTATGTAAATAACTTCATTGGAAATTTGCCAATATAAAATGTTGCTGATGAAGCTTTTTTTCCTTATCTTATCTAAAATGTTTTTAGATAATGTATGTTGGACATTTGCCAGACATGACTACGATGTCATTTTCTATTTTTATTTGCCAATAACTTTATGTAAATAACTTCATTGGAAATTTGCCAATATAAAATGTTGCTGATGAAGATTGCACAGTATTGCACAATAGCAAGAAATATCTAATTGCACAATATTGTGCAATAGCAATTAATTTTCAATTGGAGTTATCTTTCTTTGTATAGAATAGTAGTTGATAATATATGTTGGAAATTTGCCAGACATGACTATGATGTCATTTTCTATTTTTATTTGCCAATAACTTTATGTAAATAACTTCATTGGAAATTTGCCAATATAAAATGTTGCTGATGAAGCTTTTTTTCCTTATCTTATCTAAAATGTTTTTAGATAATGTATGTTGGACATTTGCCAGACATGACTACGATGTCATTTTCTATTTTTATTTGCCAATAACTTTATGTAAATAACTTCATTGGAAATTTGCCAATATAAAATGTTGCTGATGAAGTTTTTTTTATTGTTTTATACAATAAACAATGTATATTCACTTTTACTACCAACCAATCTTTACCATTCAGTGATAACAAGCACTTTATTTTACATTTTAATATTTTATGATGTATTAAAAAGAGTAGTTATTGTTGCAAACTCCATTAGAAATTTAAATTGATATCAGTTTTGGAAAAAGGGAAACGGGGATGTGAAAAAAAAGGGGGGGGGGGTTAAATTTTTCTCATTTCAGATTTCATAAATAAAAAGAAAATTTCTTCAAACATTTTTTTGAGAGGATTAATATTCAATAGCATAGTGAATTGCTCAAAGGCAAAAAAACACTTTTAAGTTCATTAGACCACGTTCATTCTGTGTCAGAAACCTATGCTGTGTCAACTATTTAATTTTAGATTTAAAAAGTTTGAAGAAGAAATCTTTAATTGATTTGTAAAATCTTGACATTTGTTTTGTGTAAAAAAAAAACATGTAATGTCAAAAATTTGATCACAATCCAAATTCAGAGCTGTATCACGCTTGAATGTTTTGTCCATACTTGCCCCAGTTGTTCAGGATTCGACCTCTTCGGTCGTATAAAGCTGCGCCCTGCGGAGCACCTGGTTAAAATTTTAATAACTTTCATAAACTATCCTTGATTTGTACCAAACTTGGACAGACGCTTGTGTATGATCATAAGATAGTATCAAGAAGAAAATTTTGTAAAAATAAATTTCCACTTTTCCGTATTTTACTTATAAATGGACTTAGTTTTTCTGCGAGGAAACATTACATTCACTCTGTGCTTAAAGTTTTTAAAATTTTAATAACTTTCATAAACTATCCTTGATTTGTACCAAACTTGGACAGACGCTTGTTTATGATCATAAGATAGTATCAAGAAGAAAATTTTGTAAAAATAAAGTTCCACTTTTCTGTATTTTACTTATAAATGGACTTAGTTTTTCTGCGAGGAACATTACATTCACTCTGTGGTTTAAGTTTTTAAAATTTTTATAATGTTCTTAAACTATCCTGGATTTCTACCAAACTTACACAAAAGCTTGTTTCTGATCATAAGATATTATTCCGAAGTAAATTTTGTGAAGAAAAAAAATCACTTTTTCCGTATTTTACTTATAAATGGACTTTTCTTCCAGTTAACATTACATACAGTCTGCAGTTAAAGTTTATAAAACATTTATTAGATTCATAAACTATCCTGGATTTTTTTTACCAAACTTGGAAGCTTCTTTCAATCAAAAGACAGTATCGAGAGGGAATTTTTTATTGATGTTTTTCCTCATTTTTGTTGAGTCTGCGATTAACAGCAAAAGTAGGCGAGACACTGGGTTCCGTGGAACCCTTACAAATTTTTCTATTACTACAAATGTATATGCAATAGTTCAACTATATTTGGTGTATAAGGAAAAATATAATGATGTGCATGTCAGACTCCCAGGTTTTATTTGACTTTGACCTTATTTTCATGGTTTGTTGCTCAGTTAAGTTTATATACGACTAGAAAATAATTTTGAGGTCATAAAATGGTATGATGTCGTCATCTGAGTTGTTTAAAGACACATTGGTTTCCATTCACTTAGGACTTAAGTTATTGTTAATGGATCTCTATGAAATTTTTTAAGAAGGTTCAATATCACAAAAGGAAAGTTGACATTGACCTAGGGGATGATGGTCCCAACCGTTTAGGAATTAGGTGCCCAAAACAAGCATTATTTTTAGTTTCAGGATAATATCTTGTGTATAAGTATTTTGATTGCTCTGAAATTGTACCACAATGTTCAATACCACAAGTAGAAAGTTGGGATTCACATGAGGGGTTATGGGGCCTACAGTTTAGGAACTAAGGGTCTAAAAGGGGCCAAAAACAACAATTTTTGTACTTTCTCGACAAAAACTTTTGTGTAAGTGTATGGATCTCTCTAATATTGTACCACAAGGTTCCATATCACAGAGGAAGGCTGGGATTGAGTTAAGAGATAATTGCCTAAAACATGTAGAAATTAGGGGCAAAAAGAAACCAAAAACATGCATTATTCTAGTTTCCAAACAATAACTTGTGTTTAAGTGTGTGGATCTTCCTAAAATTGTACTACAAGGTTACATACATGTACTACAAAGTAAAGAATTAGATTGGGGTAATTGATCCAAGGGGGAAATAAAGGGGTCGGGGATTATTTTTCCAATTTTTTTTAAGGAATTATGAAAAATTTCAAATTTCTATAATTTTTTAAAAGTTTCAAGAAGAAAGCTTCAATTGCACAGTATTGTGCAAAAGATTTGTGAAATCCTTAACCTCATTTGTTTTGTGTTATATAGAAACCTATATTATGTCGAAATTTGATCACAATCAAAACTCAGACAGTATCAAGTTTGAATATTGTATCCATATTTGCCTCAACTGATCAGGGTTCCACCTCTGTGGTCGTATCAGGCTGCGCTCAGCGAAGCATTTTATTGCGTTTTGATCTGTTTTTCTTAAACTCTTAGCATTAGGTCAACTATATGTGTTGTGTGGAAGGAGTGTCAGCTGTTCATGTCTGCCTGGCATGGTTCATCTTGACCTTGACCTCATTTTCCTGTATCATATTAAGTTTATGTTGTACTTGTAGTAAAGCTTTTATATTTAGACCTATAAACATATAATATCAATGCTTAGTAAAGAAGGCGAGACATTTCAGTATTGCACTCTTGTTACTTTTATATATGTATATATGTATATTTATTGAATGTTAAAGTGGGTAAGGAAAGCAAAATGCTTGTCTACTAAAATGTTGTAGGGACATGTACATGCAGGATATATAATCTGTCTCCCTGGGTGTTTTTATACGCCCGTTTATAGGACATATTATGGTATACTATCGTGTCTGTTCTGTTCATCTGTCCGTCAGGTGTCTCGACATAAGGACATCACCTCAAAACCTGTTTTTATCATTTTGCATGAAAAGAAGGTGAATTGTGTGTTCATTTAAGTAACCTTCCTTTTGTTTTTTTTATAAGGTTTTAAGTTATTGAGTATTTGGGGTTAAATTAGTTAATAAAATAAGTGGGATTTTGCATTTTTTAACAGTTTTTATGAAACTTTAATAAATTGTTTATATCCATTAATGTTAGCTCTCTTTGGTTTTTTTAAATTTTTAGATTTTTATATTTCCGCTTTTTTATGGTTTTGGGGTTTTTATTCATTAAATAAGGGGGAGGTTTTCAGATAATAGAGGAGTTAATATTTTTAGTAAATTTTGAACAAATATTCTGGTGATGTTGGATTTTTCTGGTCCAGTTTTTATACCTTAATGCTTATTTAGCTTATTTCAGATTTATGATGTTCTCTCAGACACAGAGTAATTTCTGTTTCTGTATAAATTGATTAGATTCTTCTAAATTTTTAATTGTGCTGGACACTCATTATATAATTAGGTTGATTATAGTACATTTTCAATGATCAATTTAAAGGTCAGTTTAGGTTTGTTAAATCATATTTATTTTCATTTTATGAATATATGTACATGTATTTGTCATAAAATTGTTATTTTTGTTTTGAAAAACATACAAACTTTACCTGCTGCAAATTTTTGTGCAATCTCGTACAATATTGCTGGCACTTATTTTTTTTTAATGAAAGTATGGTTTTAAACTTTGCATTAGAATGTAGATGTTAACTGTATTGTATTTTAATACTTGCTGATGTTTTTTTTAATTTGTTCTGAGATGTGCAAGAAGCTTTATAGCACCTGGTATTTCCATTTGATTTTTTGTTTACCGAAACATACTTGTGACGTCACCTTGTTTCGTTGCCATGCCAAGACAATAACATCATTTTAGGGAATTTTAATTTTATGAAATACTATGAAAAATAAATTGAAATGGACTGATTTGTTTATTTTGCTGTTAAATAGAGATAAATGTAATGCATCTGAATCTTGGCCTTCTTAAACTGGGGATTTTGGTGTCGAAAATTGAGAATATTTGGCAGTATACATAAGTTGGTCACAACGCGGAACAGTTGTTTTGTGTAAAACTTGGCGTGTGCTAAAGGTAGATATATTGTGATTATACTTTTTGACGATAATAGGTCGTCATATTAGAATCTGAATCTAACCATGTATTTAAATTTGGGATATTGGATCATACATGTAGGTATAATAGGTTTCTGTAGAATTCAATTTTTTTTATCTCACAGTGACAAGAGTAAAAAAAAAGAGACCTAGGTATGCTGTTTTGTAGTCCATAAAGTATCAGTTTGTGATAAGAGATAAGATTTGAGATTATTTGGCCTTCCCTCTCAGTCATGGTTATTGGCGAAACTTTTTCTTATTTCACATGTATTAGTTTGTGATTAGGTCACTTGATTTATGAATAGTGAATAGTTTGATTAGGAAACACTTGTTGTGGTATTTGGTATGTAGTTGTATAAGCATTTGCATATCTCATTTCCACAGAGAGAATTTGGCTCCGCCCCCTAAGTCATAGTCTATTGACTTTGGAAATTTTGTTAAGTTTATATGTATTAGTTGGTGTTTAGGTCAGTTCAAGGGGAATCATTTAGAGAAGGCAAATGTCAATTGGTATTCAGTTGTATAGGCATAACAACATCTCATTACCATGTAGACTATTTGGCCACAACCCCTCAATCATTGACTTAGAATCTTTTGCTTAGTTTACATGTATTAGTTAGTGATTATATCAGTTTAAGATTAACTGATAATGTTAAGTCAATAATATTTGGTATGCACATTTATTGGCATTTGTAAGTATCATTTCCATGGCCATCACGAGTTGGTTGATCGTTATGTTCCTTATGTCATAACTACAATCCCCTTCCCTTTCATGAATGTGACCTACCGAATAAGACTATTTACGGGATTTGTTATAAGCAAACACAACAGGTGCCACATGTGGAGCAGGATCTGCTTTCCCTTCCAGAGCACCTGAGATCACCACTAGTTTTTGGTGGGGTTCGTGTTGTTTATTCTTTAGTTTTCTATGTTGTGTCATGTGTACTATTGTTTTTCTGTTTGTCCTATTAATTTTTAGCCATGGCGTTGTCAGTTTATTTTCGATTTATTAGTTTGACTGTCCCTCTGGTATCTTTCGTCCCTCTTTTACAAGATAATAATTGTGTCTAGGTTTGTTTTAAAACGAACAACTTATAATAAGTCAATGGTAATTGGTATTCAGTTGTTTCAGCATTGGCACATCTCATTTACATGGACCTTGTACCTCAGTCCATGGTTCATTGAATTTGAATATTTGCATAACTTATGTAAAATGTTAAAGTATGTTAATTTAATTTCAACATTTGCATATTCAAAATTACACAAAGGTGAGGACATATCTCTGTGATAACAGTTTATTATGGTGTAGTAAGAAAGCACAATGGTGGTAGATGGCCCAACTTTTGAAATAGGCTTAGTTTAATAGTTATATGGTGTAGTAAGATGTTACTATTCTGTTAGAAGGCCTATCTATAGAAGCATGCATGGTGAAACTATTTTTTATGATGTAGTAAGAAAGTACATTATATAAGATGGTCTATGGAATGACATTGGTTTGGTATAATAGTTAGATGGTACTATATTTTAACCAAATAATTACCCCAAATGTCTTTAACAACGAAATATTTTTACAAATACTTTATTTACAAATAACTTATCTGAATTTGTATATTTTAATGTAGTTTTTAAAGGCTTTCACTTTTTACATTTATTCATGTATATATGTAAATGCTCTTTTGTTCTGACGTTGGAAAGTTCCGGATGGAAAGAACTAGCTAGCCAAAATGTTCCAGAGGAACTTGTTAACTACCGTAGTTACTTTGTTCTTCCTCTGGTTTAAAAGTTTCCATTTGAACAAAGTGACTAGTTGAAAAGTTCTAACATAACATATCAACTAGTTAGAAAGTTCCTTTTTTGCCAAATTAGTCAAAACTGGAACTAACAAACTAGCCCAAAAAGTTCCAACGAAGCTTATCAACCAGTCACAAAGTTCCATTTGGAGAATTGATGCAAAGTAAAAGCACAACATTTTATATTTGAACTTTTCAAAGGGGAACCAAGATACTGATTACAAAAGTCAAAAGGAACTTACCAACTAGTCACAAAGTTTCCTCTTTGGCAATTTAGTCAAAACCAGAATTAACAAACTAGCCCAAAAGTTCCAACGGAACTTATCAACCAGTCACAAAGTTCCATTTGGAGAATTGATGCAAAGTAAAGTAACTGAATAAGTTCTAATTATAAGACTGTGCACAGAATAAAACAACATGTTGGAAAGATCAATCGGAACGAAATAACTAGTTGAAAAGTTACGCCGGAAGTTCCTAAGTAACTGACGGAACATAGTAGCTGTTACATATATACTCCTTATCTTACAACATTTATGACATAGCCAGTGAAATCATAATTAACTTAAAATAAAGTTTCTTTCAATGCTTGTATATATATTGAATGCAGTATGTACAAATTCCATAGTAGTTTTATTTTACATTTATTCGTTTTCATGAATTGTATGTTGGACATTCTTGAAATCTTTTATTAATGTTATATTCACTATTGTATCATCATAAAATAAAAGGTACGCATGTAATTTGTGGTTTATCATTATTACTTAAATTTCCTTGAGTGGGTTCTCTTCTACTTTTTATATACCAGTATCTGGCCACTGTGTTTTAGGCACACGCAATGATTTTAGTTTTCCTATAGTCCAACTTTACATTTTTGTGTAGCAACATCCCAGCGGCACAAGCATATGGGGTATATGTGTCAATAGACAACTTTCGAGTTAGATGCATTTCCGTCAAAAACTCTGGTTTTAGTGAACGTCATTTGTGCGTTTTAGGGCGTCGTCACTTCCCTTTCAATGTTGAGCGAGTGGTTGGAAAACTATAATTCTATATTGTACGAATTATTCAGCAAATTAAATTTTCAAAATTGACAATCAGCACTGCTGTCATTAGGGAGTTGTCATTAAGTACCTACAGAACAACCATTATTTCTAGTTTATCCTGCACAAACGACGATCACTAAGACGCTTGATGAACGTAAAAAAGTGCAGGGATACAGGCGATCCCCTCTATCTGATAAATGACGTCATTAAGGCGCGCATAATTGGACGAGTTTTTGCCGGTGACGGGATGAACTCGAAAGTGGTCTATTGATACGTTACTCTAGAGCTAGCTCAAAGTACGTTGATTTTGTTGAACGAGGAATACTGCGTTCTCAAAAGTTGCTAAGACAGGGCTATAAGTCAATCAAATGAAGGTCATCACTCAAGAAATTGTATGGTCGCTATCATGAGCTGATTGGCCATTATGACAAAAGTGTGTCAGAAATTATATCCGATTTTCTTCCTCAGTCCATAATAACCTTCCATCATTATTGAACTGAACAAAGAAATAACACGACTGGAGCTGTATACGGTGCAGGAAATGCTAACCCTTCCGGAGCACCTTCTTTCACTCCAGGGTTCTTGGTGGAGTTCGTGTTGTTTCTTATTTCTTATTTATAACTATTGATGTAAATGTCCTTTGTTTTTTTTAGTCATTTTTGAGTCATTGTTTTACTCCTTGGTTATTGTCTTAGGCCCCATTTATGGGCATTATGTTTTCTGGCCGTTTAACTGTTTGTCATGCTTCAGGTTAAAGTAATTTAGTTGAGGTAGTATGGACATATTCTTGTTGTTAGATGCATTTTTATTTGTCTCCATCTGATGAGTTGAGCCTTTTTCAATAGAGTTTTTATACTACGACAAAAACAATTGTTGTCGTATATTGGTATCACGTCGTTATCCGCTTTGTCCGAGAACAATAACTTGCATATAAGTAAATAGAAATCTATGAAATTCAAACACAAGGCTTATAACAAGAAAAGGTAGATTGGGATTGATATTGTGGATTATGGTCATAAACAGTTTTGAGTTGGCATTTTTCTAATTTTTACAGTAAGAGTATGGATATAAAATGATACCAAAAGTTTCCATACCACAAAGGGATGGTTAGGATTTGCCTTAGGGACTTATGGCTCAAAACACGTTTAGTAATATGGGAAAAACAAGGATTTCCTGGTTAATGGACAATCAAGACAATTTTAAAGAAAGGTTTGGATTACCTCCCTAACATTGCTTTAAAATAATGTATAAAGAAATGTTGCATTGTCTCTTATGTGATTAGCAAAAAAACAAGAGGCTCTCTAGAGCCTGTGTCGCTCACCTTGGTCTATGTGAATATTAACAATAAACACCTAAACTCATGACTTAATTGAGTTTTGGTGATGGTGATGTGTTTTGTAGATCTTTCTTAATTGAATATTCTTGTTGCTATAATGAACATGGCCCAGTAATTACAGTGGAAAATATTTTCCTAAAAATTTACAAAAATTAAAAAATTTATGAAAATTGTTAACAATTGACTATAAAGAGCAATAACTCCTTAAGGGGTCCAATTGACAACTTTGGTCTTGTTGACTTATTTGTAGATCTTATTTTGCTGAACATTATTACTGTTTACAGTTTATCTCTATCTATAATAATATTCAAGATAATAACCAAAATCTACAAAATTTCCTTCAAATTACTTTTTTCGGGGCAGCAACCCAACAACCCATTGGTCCGTTTCATTTGAAAGTTTCATGGCAGATAGATTTTCACTTGATAAACAATTTACTCCATGTCAGATTTGCTCTAAAAGCTTTGGTTTTTGAGTTATTAGCCAAAAACTTCATTTACCCCTATGTTCTATTTTTTAGCCATGGCAGCCATCTTGGTTGGTTTGGTGGGGTCACGCCACACATTTTTTAACAATATTACCCCGATGATGATTGTGGCCAAGTTTGGTTTTTATTTGGCCCAGTAGTTTCAGAGGAGAAGATTTTTGTAAAAGATTACAAAAATTTACGAAAAACCGGTCAAAATTGACTATAAAGGGCAATAACTCCGTAAGGGGCCAACTGACCATTATATGGGATATGTCGCCAGCTCGTGTTTCGGTACGCTCTCGTATGCCAAATTCACTCC
>NW_026963458.1:0-20814 GCF_036588685.1 Mytilus trossulus
AGTCTTTTTGTGCTCAGATTTGTTGTATCATGTCACATGAGTATAGAAATGATAAAAAAGACACAAATTTTTATTTCTTATAGCCTCAATATGCATTTTTTAATGTAAATATGTAGCACGGCCTTAATTGACCTTAAATTTTTTCCAGTCTTACTTGGCCTAAGACCCTTTTAAACTAATATGATATGTTATTTGTAACTTTTCTTTCCATTTAAAGTACTTTAAATACATATGTAAGGATTATTTATAACTAAAAAGCTTCACAAATTAAAAATTGCTGGAAAATATTACATCTTCATGTAAGGCTCCCCTTCATTGAAAAACCTGAATTTTTAGGCACAGGCTCATATAAATTTGACTTTTGAATAATTATGCCAAGTCTGATAAATCAAATGAGTACTCTATTGCTTTAAGTACATGATAAGTTATATGTTAAGGCATTTTAAAAAGTATTTTTTTGCAATATTTTAATTTTTAAAGCCCCAAATGTTGATAGTTGAAATTTTTCAATTTTAACGTCAAAATTTTACACGCAAAGATGAGTATAGAACTTAACTTAATGTCTATAATGTACATCCTATTGTCATGACACTTTGTAAGCAGTGTTATAATACATTAAACTTTGTTCATACCAAGTTTTTTTAAGATTTGTCAACTCTTTCTACCCTATTATATTAGGTCCGAGACCACCATTGTCGTCCCTTGATTTTCGTTGTTCACAAATATAGTCCCTAGTGTTGACAGTGGGTTACTTGCCATTAATTTTTATACCCCTTCCAAATTTATTTCTCCATGTTCACTGCCTCAAATTGCAAGAAGGGGGATGAAATTACACTGTAAAAAAATTTGGGTCCAGAATTTTTAAGGAAAGTAGTGATTTGGTCCAGCTGAAAAAGGTTGAAAATGAGCACTTCGGAAGCTGTCAAAAGATTTCAAGACGCCCTAAACATAAAATTGTCCATATTTTGAGTTAGAGACGATGAAGTTTTCTATAAATTTGATATAATTTGTCCCAAAAGTAGTACAACACACTGTAAAAGTTTCTTTGAGAAAGCGCAGGTGGGATTTTTTTTATTTTCATTTATGTTCTAAAAGAAATGCACTACGAATTAATTGTGTTCTCGGACCTAAGAGGTGAAATCTGTAAATATAGAATTTGTACTCTGGCAACTTCCCTAAATGATTTGATGGTGTCAACTTGTCAAATAGCATGAAACTAAAGGATTTAAACTTTTATTTTATAGAATTTCTGCAAAAATGACCAATTTTGGCATTTTATGGTCAAAATAGGCATTTTATAACTTTTTCAATATTGATGCATAAATGGCATCTGACAGGTTTTTATGGGTCAATATTTGTGTTTCTATGCCTTTACCTGCTTCTTTTACTTATTTATGAACTCTGAATCTACAGAAAAGAAGTTTATCTCAGATAAAATGTGCAAAATGTGTTGTATAAATGACCCTTGTCTAACGCCTTGTTTGGATGAAGGCAATAGTGGGGAGCTTGGTATATAAAATTTGATGTCCATATTACAGACCTCACTAAATTTGTATCAAATGCACTTTACAATGTCTATTGTACCTTTTCCATTTCACATAATAAATTTCTTTTCTTCTGTAGGATAGCAAGTGGTTTAAATATAAGCCTGTTGAGAATAAATTGCATGCAAGTTTTTCCCTAAAAAGGCAAAAATCTTTGTTTCAGCCCATACTGCTTGTAAGAAAAGTTAATTGCAAGAGTCTTTTTGTGCTCAGATTTGTTGTATCATGTCACATGAGTATAGAAATGATAAAAAAGACACAAATTTTTATTTCTTATAGCCTCAATATGCATTTTTTAATGTAAATATGTAGCACGGCCTTAATTGACCTTAAATTTTTTCCAGTCTTACTTGGCCTAAGACCCTTTTAAACTAATATGATATGTTATTTGTAACTTTTCTTTCCATTTAAAGTACTTTAAATACATATGTAAGGATTATTTATAACTAAAAAGCTTCACAAATTAAAAATTGCTGGAAAATATTACATCTTCATGTAAGGCTCCCCTTCATTGAAAAACCTGAATTTTTAGGCACAGGCTCATATAAATTTGACTTTTGAATAATTATGCCAAGTCTGATAAATCAAATGAGTACTCTATTGCTTTAAGTACATGATAAGTTATATGTTAAGGCATTTAAAAAGTATTTTTTTGCAATATTTTAATTTTTAAAGCCCCAAATGTTGATAGTTGAAATTTTTCAATTTTAACGTCAAAATTTTACACGCAAAGATGAGTATAGAACTTAACTTAATGTCTATAATGTACATCCTATTGTCATGACACTTTGTAAGCAGTGTTATAATACATTAAACTTTGTTCATACCAAGTTTTTTTAAGATTTGTCAACTCTTTCTACCCTATTATATTAGGTCCGAGACCACCATTGTCGTCCCTTGATTTTCGTTGTTCACAAATATAGTCCCTAGTGTTGACAGTGGGTTACTTGCCATTAATTTTTATACCCCTTCCAAATTTATTTCTCCATGTTCACTGCCTCAAATTGCAAGAAGGGGGATGAAATTACACTGTAAAAAAATTTGGGTCCAGAATTTTTAAGGAAAGTAGTGATTTGGTCCAGCTGAAAAAGGTTGAAAATGAGCACTTCGGAAGCTGTCAAAAGATTTCAAGACGCCCTAAACATAAAATTGTCCATATTTTGAGTTAGAGACGATGAAGTTTTCTATAAATTTGATATAATTTGTCCCAAAAGTAGTACAACACACTGTAAAAGTTTCTTTGAGAAAGCGCAGGTGGGATTTTTTTTATTTTCATTTATGTTCTAAAAGAAATGCACTACGAATTAATTGTGTTCTCGGACCTAAGAGGTGAAATCTGTAAATATAGAATTTGTACTCTGGCAACTTCCCTAAATGATTTGATGGTGTCAACTTGTCAAATAGCATGAAACTAAAGGATTTAAACTTTTATTTTATAGAATTTCTGCAAAAATGACCAATTTTGGCATTTTATGGTCAAAATAGGCATTTTATAACTTTTTCAATATTGATGCATAAATGGCATCTGACAGGTTTTTATGGGTCAATATTTGTGTTTCTATGCCTTTACCTGCTTCTTTTACTTATTTATGAACTCTGAATCTACAGAAAAGAAGTTTATCTCAGATAAAATGTGCAAAATGTGTTGTATAAATGACCCTTGTCTAACGCCTTGTTTGGATGAAGGCAATAGTGGGGAGCTTGGTATATAAAATTTGATGTCCATATTACAGACCTCACTAAATTTGTATCAAATGCACTTTACAATGTCTATTGTACCTTTTCCATTTCACATAATAAATTTCTTTTCTTCTGTAGGATAGCAAGTGGTTTAAATATAAGCCTGTTGAGAATAAATTGCATGCAAGTTTTTCCCTAAAAAGGCAAAAATCTTTGTTTCAGCCCATACTGCTTGTAAGAAAAGTTAATTGCAAGAGTCTTTTTGTGCTCAGATTTGTTGTATCATGTCACATGAGTATAGAAATGATAAAAAAGACACAAATTTTTATTTCTTATAGCCTCAATATGCATTTTTTAATGTAAATATGTAGCACGGCCTTAATTGACCTTAAATTTTTTCCAGTCTTACTTGGCCTAAGACCCTTTTAAACTAATATGATATGTTATTTGTAACTTTTCTTTCCATTTAAAGTACTTTAAATACATATGTAAGGATTATTTATAACTAAAAAGCTTCACAAATTAAAAATTGCTGGAAAATATTACATCTTCATGTAAGGCTCCCCTTCATTGAAAAACCTGAATTTTTAGGCACAGGCTCATATAAATTTGACTTTTGAATAATTATGCCAAGTCTGATAAATCAAATGAGTACTCTATTGCTTTAAGTACATGATAAGTTATATGTTAAGGCATTTAAAAAGTATTTTTTTGCAATATTTTAATTTTTAAAGCCCCAAATGTTGATAGTTGAAATTTTTCAATTTTAACGTCAAAATTTTACACGCAAAGATGAGTATAGAACTTAACTTAATGTCTATAATGTACATCCTATTGTCATGACACTTTGTAAGCAGTGTTATAATACATTAAACTTTGTTCATACCAAGTTTTTTTAAGATTTGTCAACTCTTTCTACCCTATTATATTAGGTCCGAGACCACCATTGTCGTCCCTTGATTTTCGTTGTTCACAAATATAGTCCCTAGTGTTGACAGTGGGTTACTTGCCATTAATTTTTATACCCCTTCCAAATTTATTTCTCCATGTTCACTGCCTCAAATTGCAAGAAGGGGGATGAAATTACACTGTAAAAAAATTTGGGTCCAGAATTTTTAAGGAAAGTAGTGATTTGGTCCAGCTGAAAAAGGTTGAAAATGAGCACTTCGGAAGCTGTCAAAAGATTTCAAGACGCCCTAAACATAAAATTGTCCATATTTTGAGTTAGAGACGATGAAGTTTTCTATAAATTTGATATAATTTGTCCCAAAAGTAGTACAACACACTGTAAAAGTTTCTTTGAGAAAGCGCAGGTGGGATTTTTTTTATTTTCATTTATGTTCTAAAAGAAATGCACTACGAATTAATTGTGTTCTCGGACCTAAGAGGTGAAATCTGTAAATATAGAATTTGTACTCTGGCAACTTCCCTAAATGATTTGATGGTGTCAACTTGTCAAATAGCATGAAACTAAAGGATTTAAACTTTTATTTTATAGAATTTCTGCAAAAATGACCAATTTTGGCATTTTATGGTCAAAATAGGCATTTTATAACTTTTTCAATATTGATGCATAAATGGCATCTGACAGGTTTTTATGGGTCAATATTTGTGTTTCTATGCCTTTACCTGCTTCTTTTACTTATTTATGAACTCTGAATCTACAGAAAAGAAGTTTATCTCAGATAAAATGTGCAAAATGTGTTGTATAAATGACCCTTGTCTAACGCCTTGTTTGGATGAAGGCAATAGTGGGGAGCTTGGTATATAAAATTTGATGTCCATATTACAGACCTCACTAAATTTGTATCAAATGCACTTTACAATGTCTATTGTACCTTTTCCATTTCACATAATAAATTTCTTTTCTTCTGTAGGATAGCAAGTGGTTTAAATATAAGCCTGTTGAGAATAAATTGCATGCAAGTTTTTCCCTAAAAAGGCAAAAATCTTTGTTTCAGCCCATACTGCTTGTAAGAAAAGTTAATTGCAAGAGTCTTTTTGTGCTCAGATTTGTTGTATCATGTCACATGAGTATAGAAATGATAAAAAAGACACAAATTTTTATTTCTTATAGCCTCAATATGCATTTTTTAATGTAAATATGTAGCACGGCCTTAATTGACCTTAAATTTTTTCCAGTCTTACTTGGCCTAAGACCCTTTTAAACTAATATGATATGTTATTTGTAACTTTTCTTTCCATTTAAAGTACTTTAAATACATATGTAAGGATTATTTATAACTAAAAAGCTTCACAAATTAAAAATTGCTGGAAAATATTACATCTTCATGTAAGGCTCCCCTTCATTGAAAAACCTGAATTTTTAGGCACAGGCTCATATAAATTTGACTTTTGAATAATTATGCCAAGTCTGATAAATCAAATGAGTACTCTATTGCTTTAAGTACATGATAAGTTATATGTTAAGGCATTTAAAAAGTATTTTTTTGCAATATTTTAATTTTTAAAGCCCCAAATGTTGATAGTTGAAATTTTTCAATTTTAACGTCAAAATTTTACACGCAAAGATGAGTATAGAACTTAACTTAATGTCTATAATGTACATCCTATTGTCATGACACTTTGTAAGCAGTGTTATAATACATTAAACTTTGTTCATACCAAGTTTTTTTAAGATTTGTCAACTCTTTCTACCCTATTATATTAGGTCCGAGACCACCATTGTCGTCCCTTGATTTTCGTTGTTCACAAATATAGTCCCTAGTGTTGACAGTGGGTTACTTGCCATTAATTTTTATACCCCTTCCAAATTTATTTCTCCATGTTCACTGCCTCAAATTGCAAGAAGGGGGATGAAATTACACTGTAAAAAAATTTGGGTCCAGAATTTTTAAGGAAAGTAGTGATTTGGTCCAGCTGAAAAAGGTTGAAAATGAGCACTTCGGAAGCTGTCAAAAGATTTCAAGACGCCCTAAACATAAAATTGTCCATATTTTGAGTTAGAGACGATGAAGTTTTCTATAAATTTGATATAATTTGTCCCAAAAGTAGTACAACACACTGTAAAAGTTTCTTTGAGAAAGCGCAGGTGGGATTTTTTTTATTTTCATTTATGTTCTAAAAGAAATGCACTACGAATTAATTGTGTTCTCGGACCTAAGAGGTGAAATCTGTAAATATAGAATTTGTACTCTGGCAACTTCCCTAAATGATTTGATGGTGTCAACTTGTCAAATAGCATGAAACTAAAGGATTTAAACTTTTATTTTATAGAATTTCTGCAAAAATGACCAATTTTGGCATTTTATGGTCAAAATAGGCATTTTATAACTTTTTCAATATTGATGCATAAATGGCATCTGACAGGTTTTTATGGGTCAATATTTGTGTTTCTATGCCTTTACCTGCTTCTTTTACTTATTTATGAACTCTGAATCTACAGAAAAGAAGTTTATCTCAGATAAAATGTGCAAAATGTGTTGTATAAATGACCCTTGTCTAACGCCTTGTTTGGATGAAGGCAATAGTGGGGAGCTTGGTATATAAAATTTGATGTCCATATTACAGACCTCACTAAATTTGTATCAAATGCACTTTACAATGTCTATTGTACCTTTTCCATTTCACATAATAAATTTCTTTTCTTCTGTAGGATAGCAAGTGGTTTAAATATAAGCCTGTTGAGAATAAATTGCATGCAAGTTTTTCCCTAAAAAGGCAAAAATCTTTGTTTCAGCCCATACTGCTTGTAAGAAAAGTTAATTGCAAGAGTCTTTTTGTGCTCAGATTTGTTGTATCATGTCACATGAGTATAGAAATGATAAAAAAGACACAAATTTTTATTTCTTATAGCCTCAATATGCATTTTTTAATGTAAATATGTAGCACGGCCTTAATTGACCTTAAATTTTTTCCAGTCTTACTTGGCCTAAGACCCTTTTAAACTAATATGATATGTTATTTGTAACTTTTCTTTCCATTTAAAGTACTTTAAATACATATGTAAGGATTATTTATAACTAAAAAGCTTCACAAATTAAAAATTGCTGGAAAATATTACATCTTCATGTAAGGCTCCCCTTCATTGAAAAACCTGAATTTTTAGGCACAGGCTCATATAAATTTGACTTTTGAATAATTATGCCAAGTCTGATAAATCAAATGAGTACTCTATTGCTTTAAGTACATGATAAGTTATATGTTAAGGCATTTAAAAAGTATTTTTTTGCAATATTTTAATTTTTAAAGCCCCAAATGTTGATAGTTGAAATTTTTCAATTTTAACGTCAAAATTTTACACGCAAAGATGAGTATAGAACTTAACTTAATGTCTATAATGTACATCCTATTGTCATGACACTTTGTAAGCAGTGTTATAATACATTAAACTTTGTTCATACCAAGTTTTTTTAAGATTTGTCAACTCTTTCTACCCTATTATATTAGGTCCGAGACCACCATTGTCGTCCCTTGATTTTCGTTGTTCACAAATATAGTCCCTAGTGTTGACAGTGGGTTACTTGCCATTAATTTTTATACCCCTTCCAAATTTATTTCTCCATGTTCACTGCCTCAAATTGCAAGAAGGGGGATGAAATTACACTGTAAAAAAATTTGGGTCCAGAATTTTTAAGGAAAGTAGTGATTTGGTCCAGCTGAAAAAGGTTGAAAATGAGCACTTCGGAAGCTGTCAAAAGATTTCAAGACGCCCTAAACATAAAATTGTCCATATTTTGAGTTAGAGACGATGAAGTTTTCTATAAATTTGATATAATTTGTCCCAAAAGTAGTACAACACACTGTAAAAGTTTCTTTGAGAAAGCGCAGGTGGGATTTTTTTTATTTTCATTTATGTTCTAAAAGAAATGCACTACGAATTAATTGTGTTCTCGGACCTAAGAGGTGAAATCTGTAAATATAGAATTTGTACTCTGGCAACTTCCCTAAATGATTTGATGGTGTCAACTTGTCAAATAGCATGAAACTAAAGGATTTAAACTTTTATTTTATAGAATTTCTGCAAAAATGACCAATTTTGGCATTTTATGGTCAAAATAGGCATTTTATAACTTTTTCAATATTGATGCATAAATGGCATCTGACAGGTTTTTATGGGTCAATATTTGTGTTTCTATGCCTTTACCTGCTTCTTTTACTTATTTATGAACTCTGAATCTACAGAAAAGAAGTTTATCTCAGATAAAATGTGCAAAATGTGTTGTATAAATGACCCTTGTCTAACGCCTTGTTTGGATGAAGGCAATAGTGGGGAGCTTGGTATATAAAATTTGATGTCCATATTACAGACCTCACTAAATTTGTATCAAATGCACTTTACAATGTCTATTGTACCTTTTCCATTTCACATAATAAATTTCTTTTCTTCTGTAGGATAGCAAGTGGTTTAAATATAAGCCTGTTGAGAATAAATTGCATGCAAGTTTTTCCCTAAAAAGGCAAAAATCTTTGTTTCAGCCCATACTGCTTGTAAGAAAAGTTAATTGCAAGAGTCTTTTTGTGCTCAGATTTGTTGTATCATGTCACATGAGTATAGAAATGATAAAAAAGACACAAATTTTTATTTCTTATAGCCTCAATATGCATTTTTTAATGTAAATATGTAGCACGGCCTTAATTGACCTTAAATTTTTTCCAGTCTTACTTGGCCTAAGACCCTTTTAAACTAATATGATATGTTATTTGTAACTTTTCTTTCCATTTAAAGTACTTTAAATACATATGTAAGGATTATTTATAACTAAAAAGCTTCACAAATTAAAAATTGCTGGAAAATATTACATCTTCATGTAAGGCTCCCCTTCATTGAAAAACCTGAATTTTTAGGCACAGGCTCATATAAATTTGACTTTTGAATAATTATGCCAAGTCTGATAAATCAAATGAGTACTCTATTGCTTTAAGTACATGATAAGTTATATGTTAAGGCATTTAAAAAGTATTTTTTTGCAATATTTTAATTTTTAAAGCCCCAAATGTTGATAGTTGAAATTTTTCAATTTTAACGTCAAAATTTTACACGCAAAGATGAGTATAGAACTTAACTTAATGTCTATAATGTACATCCTATTGTCATGACACTTTGTAAGCAGTGTTATAATACATTAAACTTTGTTCATACCAAGTTTTTTTAAGATTTGTCAACTCTTTCTACCCTATTATATTAGGTCCGAGACCACCATTGTCGTCCCTTGATTTTCGTTGTTCACAAATATAGTCCCTAGTGTTGACAGTGGGTTACTTGCCATTAATTTTTATACCCCTTCCAAATTTATTTCTCCATGTTCACTGCCTCAAATTGCAAGAAGGGGGATGAAATTACACTGTAAAAAAATTTGGGTCCAGAATTTTTAAGGAAAGTAGTGATTTGGTCCAGCTGAAAAAGGTTGAAAATGAGCACTTCGGAAGCTGTCAAAAGATTTCAAGACGCCCTAAACATAAAATTGTCCATATTTTGAGTTAGAGACGATGAAGTTTTCTATAAATTTGATATAATTTGTCCCAAAAGTAGTACAACACACTGTAAAAGTTTCTTTGAGAAAGCGCAGGTGGGATTTTTTTTATTTTCATTTATGTTCTAAAAGAAATGCACTACGAATTAATTGTGTTCTCGGACCTAAGAGGTGAAATCTGTAAATATAGAATTTGTACTCTGGCAACTTCCCTAAATGATTTGATGGTAAACTTTTATTTTATAGAATTTCTGCAAAAATGACCAATTTTGGCATTTTATGGTCAAAATAGGCATTTTATAACTTTTTCAATATTGATGCATAAATGGCATCTGACAGGTTTTTATGGGTCAATATTTGTGTTTCTATGCCTTTACCTGCTTCTTTTACTTATTTATGAACTCTGAATCTACAGAAAAGAAGTTTATCTCAGATAAAATGTGCAAAATGTGTTGTATAAATGACCCTTGTCTAACGCCTTGTTTGGATGAAGGCAATAGTGGGGAGCTTGGTATATAAAATTTGATGTCCATATTACAGACCTCACTAAATTTGTATCAAATGCACTTTACAATGTCTATTGTACCTTTTCCATTTCACATAATAAATTTCTTTTCTTCTGTAGGATAGCAAGTGGTTTAAATATAAGCCTGTTGAGAATAAATTGCATGCAAGTTTTTCCCTAAAAAGGCAAAAATCTTTGTTTCAGCCCATACTGCTTGTAAGAAAAGTTAATTGCAAGAGTCTTTTTGTGCTCAGATTTGTTGTATCATGTCACATGAGTATAGAAATGATAAAAAAGACACAAATTTTTATTTCTTATAGCCTCAATATGCATTTTTTAATGTAAATATGTAGCACGGCCTTAATTGACCTTAAATTTTTTCCAGTCTTACTTGGCCTAAGACCCTTTTAAACTAATATGATATGTTATTTGTAACTTTTCTTTCCATTTAAAGTACTTTAAATACATATGTAAGGATTATTTATAACTAAAAAGCTTCACAAATTAAAAATTGCTGGAAAATATTACATCTTCATGTAAGGCTCCCCTTCATTGAAAAACCTGAATTTTTAGGCACAGGCTCATATAAATTTGACTTTTGAATAATTATGCCAAGTCTGATAAATCAAATGAGTACTCTATTGCTTTAAGTACATGATAAGTTATATGTTAAGGCATTTAAAAAGTATTTTTTTGCAATATTTTAATTTTTAAAGCCCCAAATGTTGATAGTTGAAATTTTTCAATTTTAACGTCAAAATTTTACACGCAAAGATGAGTATAGAACTTAACTTAATGTCTATAATGTACATCCTATTGTCATGACACTTTGTAAGCAGTGTTATAATACATTAAACTTTGTTCATACCAAGTTTTTTTAAGATTTGTCAACTCTTTCTACCCTATTATATTAGGTCCGAGACCACCATTGTCGTCCCTTGATTTTCGTTGTTCACAAATATAGTCCCTAGTGTTGACAGTGGGTTACTTGCCATTAATTTTTATACCCCTTCCAAATTTATTTCTCCATGTTCACTGCCTCAAATTGCAAGAAGGGGGATGAAATTACACTGTAAAAAAATTTGGGTCCAGAATTTTTAAGGAAAGTAGTGATTTGGTCCAGCTGAAAAAGGTTGAAAATGAGCACTTCGGAAGCTGTCAAAAGATTTCAAGACGCCCTAAACATAAAATTGTCCATATTTTGAGTTAGAGACGATGAAGTTTTCTATAAATTTGATATAATTTGTCCCAAAAGTAGTACAACACACTGTAAAAGTTTCTTTGAGAAAGCGCAGGTGGGATTTTTTTTATTTTCATTTATGTTCTAAAAGAAATGCACTACGAATTAATTGTGTTCTCGGACCTAAGAGGTGAAATCTGTAAATATAGAATTTGTACTCTGGCAACTTCCCTAAATGATTTGATGGTGTCAACTTGTCAAATAGCATGAAACTAAAGGATTTAAACTTTTATTTTATAGAATTTCTGCAAAAATGACCAATTTTGGCATTTTATGGTCAAAATAGGCATTTTATAACTTTTTCAATATTGATGCATAAATGGCATCTGACAGGTTTTTATGGGTCAATATTTGTGTTTCTATGCCTTTACCTGCTTCTTTTACTTATTTATGAACTCTGAATCTACAGAAAAGAAGTTTATCTCAGATAAAATGTGCAAAATGTGTTGTATAAATGACCCTTGTCTAACGCCTTGTTTGGATGAAGGCAATAGTGGGGAGCTTGGTATATAAAATTTGATGTCCATATTACAGACCTCACTAAATTTGTATCAAATGCACTTTACAATGTCTATTGTACCTTTTCCATTTCACATAATAAATTTCTTTTCTTCTGTAGGATAGCAAGTGGTTTAAATATAAGCCTGTTGAGAATAAATTGCATGCAAGTTTTTCCCTAAAAAGGCAAAAATCTTTGTTTCAGCCCATACTGCTTGTAAGAAAAGTTAATTGCAAGAGTCTTTTTGTGCTCAGATTTGTTGTATCATGTCACATGAGTATAGAAATGATAAAAAAGACACAAATTTTTATTTCTTATAGCCTCAATATGCATTTTTTAATGTAAATATGTAGCACGGCCTTAATTGACCTTAAATTTTTTCCAGTCTTACTTGGCCTAAGACCCTTTTAAACTAATATGATATGTTATTTGTAACTTTTCTTTCCATTTAAAGTACTTTAAATACATATGTAAGGATTATTTATAACTAAAAAGCTTCACAAATTAAAAATTGCTGGAAAATATTACATCTTCATGTAAGGCTCCCCTTCATTGAAAAACCTGAATTTTTAGGCACAGGCTCATATAAATTTGACTTTTGAATAATTATGCCAAGTCTGATAAATCAAATGAGTACTCTATTGCTTTAAGTACATGATAAGTTATATGTTAAGGCATTTAAAAAGTATTTTTTTGCAATATTTTAATTTTTAAAGCCCCAAATGTTGATAGTTGAAATTTTTCAATTTTAACGTCAAAATTTTACACGCAAAGATGAGTATAGAACTTAACTTAATGTCTATAATGTACATCCTATTGTCATGACACTTTGTAAGCAGTGTTATAATACATTAAACTTTGTTCATACCAAGTTTTTTTTAAGATTTGTCAACTCTTTCTACCCTATTATATTAGGTCCGAGACCACCATTGTCGTCCCTTGATTTTCGTTGTTCACAAATATAGTCCCTAGTGTTGACAGTGGGTTACTTGCCATTAATTTTTATACCCCTTCCAAATTTATTTCTCCATGTTCACTGCCTCAAATTGCAAGAAGGGGGATGAAATTACACTGTAAAAAAATTTGGGTCCAGAATTTTTAAGGAAAGTAGTGATTTGGTCCAGCTGAAAAAGGTTGAAAATGAGCACTTCGGAAGCTGTCAAAAGATTTCAAGACGCCCTAAACATAAAATTGTCCATATTTTGAGTTAGAGACGATGAAGTTTTCTATAAATTTGATATAATTTGTCCCAAAAGTAGTACAACACACTGTAAAAGTTTCTTTGAGAAAGCGCAGGTGGGATTTTTTTTATTTTCATTTATGTTCTAAAAGAAATGCACTACGAATTAATTGTGTTCTCGGACCTAAGAGGTGAAATCTGTAAATATAGAATTTGTACTCTGGCAACTTCCCTAAATGATTTGATGGTGTCAACTTGTCAAATAGCATGAAACTAAAGGATTTAAACTTTTATTTTATAGAATTTCTGCAAAAATGACCAATTTTGGCATTTTATGGTCAAAATAGGCATTTTATAACTTTTTCAATATTGATGCATAAATGGCATCTGACAGGTTTTTATGGGTCAATATTTGTGTTTCTATGCCTTTACCTGCTTCTTTTACTTATTTATGAACTCTGAATCTACAGAAAAGAAGTTTATCTCAGATAAAATGTGCAAAATGTGTTGTATAAATGACCCTTGTCTAACGCCTTGTTTGGATGAAGGCAATAGTGGGGAGCTTGGTATATAAAATTTGATGTCCATATTACAGACCTCACTAAATTTGTATCAAATGCACTTTACAATGTCTATTGTACCTTTTCCATTTCACATAATAAATTTCTTTTCTTCTGTAGGATAGCAAGTGGTTTAAATATAAGCCTGTTGAGAATAAATTGCATGCAAGTTTTTCCCTAAAAAGGCAAAAATCTTTGTTTCAGCCCATACTGCTTGTAAGAAAAGTTAATTGCAAGAGTCTTTTTGTGCTCAGATTTGTTGTATCATGTCACATGAGTATAGAAATGATAAAAAAGACACAAATTTTTATTTCTTATAGCCTCAATATGCATTTTTTAATGTAAATATGTAGCACGGCCTTAATTGACCTTAAATTTTTTCCAGTCTTACTTGGCCTAAGACCCTTTTAAACTAATATGATATGTTATTTGTAACTTTTCTTTCCATTTAAAGTACTTTAAATACATATGTAAGGATTATTTATAACTAAAAAGCTTCACAAATTAAAAATTGCTGGAAAATATTACATCTTCATGTAAGGCTCCCCTTCATTGAAAAACCTGAATTTTTAGGCACAGGCTCATATAAATTTGACTTTTGAATAATTATGCCAAGTCTGATAAATCAAATGAGTACTCTATTGCTTTAAGTACATGATAAGTTATATGTTAAGGCATTTAAAAAGTATTTTTTTGCAATATTTTAATTTTTAAAGCCCCAAATGTTGATAGTTGAAATTTTTCAATTTTAACGTCAAAATTTTACACGCAAAGATGAGTATAGAACTTAACTTAATGTCTATAATGTACATCCTATTGTCATGACACTTTGTAAGCAGTGTTATAATACATTAAACTTTGTTCATACCAAGTTTTTTTAAGATTTGTCAACTCTTTCTACCCTATTATATTAGGTCCGAGACCACCATTGTCGTCCCTTGATTTTCGTTGTTCACAAATATAGTCCCTAGTGTTGACAGTGGGTTACTTGCCATTAATTTTTATACCCCTTCCAAATTTATTTCTCCATGTTCACTGCCTCAAATTGCAAGAAGGGGGATGAAATTACACTGTAAAAAAATTTGGGTCCAGAATTTTTAAGGAAAGTAGTGATTTGGTCCAGCTGAAAAAGGTTGAAAATGAGCACTTCGGAAGCTGTCAAAAGATTTCAAGACGCCCTAAACATAAAATTGTCCATATTTTGAGTTAGAGACGATGAAGTTTTCTATAAATTTGATATAATTTGTCCCAAAAGTAGTACAACACACTGTAAAAGTTTCTTTGAGAAAGCGCAGGTGGGATTTTTTTTATTTTCATTTATGTTCTAAAAGAAATGCACTACGAATTAATTGTGTTCTCGGACCTAAGAGGTGAAATCTGTAAATATAGAATTTGTACTCTGGCAACTTCCCTAAATGATTTGATGGTGTCAACTTGTCAAATAGCATGAAACTAAAGGATTTAAACTTTTATTTTATAGAATTTCTGCAAAAATGACCAATTTTGGCATTTTATGGTCAAAATAGGCATTTTATAACTTTTTCAATATTGATGCATAAATGGCATCTGACAGGTTTTTATGGGTCAATATTTGTGTTTCTATGCCTTTACCTGCTTCTTTTACTTATTTATGAACTCTGAATCTACAGAAAAGAAGTTTATCTCAGATAAAATGTGCAAAATGTGTTGTATAAATGACCCTTGTCTAACGCCTTGTTTGGATGAAGGCAATAGTGGGGAGCTTGGTATATAAAATTTGATGTCCATATTACAGACCTCACTAAATTTGTATCAAATGCACTTTACAATGTCTATTGTACCTTTTCCATTTCACATAATAAATTTCTTTTCTTCTGTAGGATAGCAAGTGGTTTAAATATAAGCCTGTTGAGAATAAATTGCATGCAAGTTTTTCCCTAAAAAGGCAAAAATCTTTGTTTCAGCCCATACTGCTTGTAAGAAAAGTTAATTGCAAGAGTCTTTTTGTGCTCAGATTTGTTGTATCATGTCACATGAGTATAGAAATGATAAAAAAGACACAAATTTTTATTTCTTATAGCCTCAATATGCATTTTTTAATGTAAATATGTAGCACGGCCTTAATTGACCTTAAATTTTTTCCAGTCTTACTTGGCCTAAGACCCTTTTAAACTAATATGATATGTTATTTGTAACTTTTCTTTCCATTTAAAGTACTTTAAATACATATGTAAGGATTATTTATAACTAAAAAGCTTCACAAATTAAAAATTGCTGGAAAATATTACATCTTCATGTAAGGCTCCCCTTCATTGAAAAACCTGAATTTTTAGGCACAGGCTCATATAAATTTGACTTTTGAATAATTATGCCAAGTCTGATAAATCAAATGAGTACTCTATTGCTTTAAGTACATGATAAGTTATATGTTAAGGCATTTAAAAAGTATTTTTTTGCAATATTTTAATTTTTAAAGCCCCAAATGTTGATAGTTGAAATTTTTCAATTTTAACGTCAAAATTTTACACGCAAAGATGAGTATAGAACTTAACTTAATGTCTATAATGTACATCCTATTGTCATGACACTTTGTAAGCAGTGTTATAATACATTAAACTTTGTTCATACCAAGTTTTTTTAAGATTTGTCAACTCTTTCTACCCTATTATATTAGGTCCGAGACCACCATTGTCGTCCCTTGATTTTCGTTGTTCACAAATATAGTCCCTAGTGTTGACAGTGGGTTACTTGCCATTAATTTTTATACCCCTTCCAAATTTATTTCTCCATGTTCACTGCCTCAAATTGCAAGAAGGGGGATGAAATTACACTGTAAAAAAATTTGGGTCCAGAATTTTTAAGGAAAGTAGTGATTTGGTCCAGCTGAAAAAGGTTGAAAATGAGCACTTCGGAAGCTGTCAAAAGATTTCAAGACGCCCTAAACATAAAATTGTCCATATTTTGAGTTAGAGACGATGAAGTTTTCTATAAATTTGATATAATTTGTCCCAAAAGTAGTACAACACACTGTAAAAGTTTCTTTGAGAAAGCGCAGGTGGGATTTTTTTTATTTTCATTTATGTTCTAAAAGAAATGCACTACGAATTAATTGTGTTCTCGGACCTAAGAGGTGAAATCTGTAAATATAGAATTTGTACTCTGGCAACTTCCCTAAATGATTTGATGGTGTCAACTTGTCAAATAGCATGAAACTAAAGGATTTAAACTTTTATTTTATAGAATTTCTGCAAAAATGACCAATTTTGGCATTTTATGGTCAAAATAGGCATTTTATAACTTTTTCAATATTGATGCATAAATGGCATCTGACAGGTTTTTATGGGTCAATATTTGTGTTTCTATGCCTTTACCTGCTTCTTTTACTTATTTATGAACTCTGAATCTACAGAAAAGAAGTTTATCTCAGATAAAATGTGCAAAATGTGTTGTATAAATGACCCTTGTCTAACGCCTTGTTTGGATGAAGGCAATAGTGGGGAGCTTGGTATATAAAATTTGATGTCCATATTACAGACCTCACTAAATTTGTATCAAATGCACTTTACAATGTCTATTGTACCTTTTCCATTTCACATAATAAATTTCTTTTCTTCTGTAGGATAGCAAGTGGTTTAAATATAAGCCTGTTGAGAATAAATTGCATGCAAGTTTTTCCCTAAAAAGGCAAAAATCTTTGTTTCAGCCCATACTGCTTGTAAGAAAAGTTAATTGCAAGAGTCTTTTTGTGCTCAGATTTGTTGTATCATGTCACATGAGTATAGAAATGATAAAAAAGACACAAATTTTTATTTCTTATAGCCTCAATATGCATTTTTTAATGTAAATATGTAGCACGGCCTTAATTGACCTTAAATTTTTTCCAGTCTTACTTGGCCTAAGACCCTTTTAAACTAATATGATATGTTATTTGTAACTTTTCTTTCCATTTAAAGTACTTTAAATACATATGTAAGGATTATTTATAACTAAAAAGCTTCACAAATTAAAAATTGCTGGAAAATATTACATCTTCATGTAAGGCTCCCCTTCATTGAAAAACCTGAATTTTTAGGCACAGGCTCATATAAATTTGACTTTTGAATAATTATGCCAAGTCTGATAAATCAAATGAGTACTCTATTGCTTTAAGTACATGATAAGTTATATGTTAAGGCATTTAAAAAGTATTTTTTTGCAATATTTTAATTTTTAAAGCCCCAAATGTTGATAGTTGAAATTTTTCAATTTTAACGTCAAAATTTTACACGCAAAGATGAGTATAGAACTTAACTTAATGTCTATAATGTACATCCTATTGTCATGACACTTTGTAAGCAGTGTTATAATACATTAAACTTTGTTCATACCAAGTTTTTTTAAGATTTGTCAACTCTTTCTACCCTATTATATTAGGTCCGAGACCACCATTGTCGTCCCTTGATTTTCGTTGTTCACAAATATAGTCCCTAGTGTTGACAGTGGGTTACTTGCCATTAATTTTTATACCCCTTCCAAATTTATTTCTCCATGTTCACTGCCTCAAATTGCAAGAAGGGGGATGAAATTACACTGTAAAAAAATTTGGGTCCAGAATTTTTAAGGAAAGTAGTGATTTGGTCCAGCTGAAAAAGGTTGAAAATGAGCACTTCGGAAGCTGTCAAAAGATTTCAAGACGCCCTAAACATAAAATTGTCCATATTTTGAGTTAGAGACGATGAAGTTTTCTATAAATTTGATATAATTTGTCCCAAAAGTAGTACAACACACTGTAAAAGTTTCTTTGAGAAAGCGCAGGTGGGATTTTTTTTATTTTCATTTATGTTCTAAAAGAAATGCACTACGAATTAATTGTGTTCTCGGACCTAAGAGGTGAAATCTGTAAATATAGAATTTGTACTCTGGCAACTTCCCTAAATGATTTGATGGTGTCAACTTGTCAAATAGCATGAAACTAAAGGATTTAAACTTTTATTTTATAGAATTTCTGCAAAAATGACCAATTTTGGCATTTTATGGTCAAAATAGGCATTTTATAACTTTTTCAATATTGATGCATAAATGGCATCTGACAGGTTTTTATGGGTCAATATTTGTGTTTCTATGCCTTTACCTGCTTCTTTTACTTATTTATGAACTCTGAATCTACAGAAAAGAAGTTTATCTCAGATAAAATGTGCAAAATGTGTTGTATAAATGACCCTTGTCTAACGCCTTGTTTGGATGAAGGCAATAGTGGGGAGCTTGGTATATAAAATTTGATGTCCATATTACAGACCTCACTAAATTTGTATCAAATGCACTTTACAATGTCTATTGTACCTTTTCCATTTCACATAATAAATTTCTTTTCTTCTGTAGGATAGCAAGTGGTTTAAATATAAGCCTGTTGAGAATAAATTGCATGCAAGTTTTTCCCTAAAAAGGCAAAAATCTTTGTTTCAGCCCATACTGCTTGTAAGAAAAGTTAATTGCAAGAGTCTTTTTGTGCTCAGATTTGTTGTATCATGTCACATGAGTATAGAAATGATAAAAAAGACACAAATTTTTATTTCTTATAGCCTCAATATGCATTTTTTAATGTAAATATGTAGCACGGCCTTAATTGACCTTAAATTTTTTCCAGTCTTACTTGGCCTAAGACCCTTTTAAACTAATATGATATGTTATTTGTAACTTTTCTTTCCATTTAAAGTACTTTAAATACATATGTAAGGATTATTTATAACTAAAAAGCTTCACAAATTAAAAATTGCTGGAAAATATTACATCTTCATGTAAGGCTCCCCTTCATTGAAAAACCTGAATTTTTAGGCACAGGCTCATATAAATTTGACTTTTGAATAATTATGCCAAGTCTGATAAATCAAATGAGTACTCTATTGCTTTAAGTACATGATAAGTTATATGTTAAGGCATTTAAAAAGTATTTTTTTGCAATATTTTAATTTTTAAAGCCCCAAATGTTGATAGTTGAAATTTTTCAATTTTAACGTCAAAATTTTACACGCAAAGATGAGTATAGAACTTAACTTAATGTCTATAATGTACATCCTATTGTCATGACACTTTGTAAGCAGTGTTATAATACATTAAACTTTGTTCATACCAAGTTTTTTTAAGATTTGTCAACTCTTTCTACCCTATTATATTAGGTCCGAGACCACCATTGTCGTCCCTTGATTTTCGTTGTTCACAAATATAGTCCCTAGTGTTGACAGTGGGTTACTTGCCATTAATTTTTATACCCCTTCCAAATTTATTTCTCCATGTTCACTGCCTCAAATTGCAAGAAGGGGGATGAAATTACACTGTAAAAAAATTTGGGTCCAGAATTTTTAAGGAAAGTAGTGATTTGGTCCAGCTGAAAAAGGTTGAAAATGAGCACTTCGGAAGCTGTCAAAAGATTTCAAGACGCCCTAAACATAAAATTGTCCATATTTTGAGTTAGAGACGATGAAGTTTTCTATAAATTTGATATAATTTGTCCCAAAAGTAGTACAACACACTGTAAAAGTTTCTTTGAGAAAGCGCAGGTGGGATTTTTTTTATTTTCATTTATGTTCTAAAAGAAATGCACTACGAATTAATTGTGTTCTCGGACCTAAGAGGTGAAATCTGTAAATATAGAATTTGTACTCTGGCAACTTCCCTAAATGATTTGATGGTGTCAACTTGTCAAATAGCATGAAACTAAAGGATTTAAACTTTTATTTTATAGAATTTCTGCAAAAAATGACCAATTTTGGCATTTTATGGTCAAAATAGGCATTTTATAACTTTTTCAATATTGATGCATAAATGGCATCTGACAGGTTTTTATGGGTCAATATTTGTGTTTCTATGCCTTTACCTGCTTCTTTTACTTATTTATGAACTCTGAATCTACAGAAAAGAAGTTTATCTCAGATAAAATGTGCAAAATGTGTTGTATAAATGACCCTTGTCTAACGCCTTGTTTGGATGAAGGCAATAGTGGGGAGCTTGGTATATAAAATTTGATGTCCATATTACAGACCTCACTAAATTTGTATCAAATGCACTTTACAATGTCTATTGTACCTTTTCCATTTCACATAATAAATTTCTTTTCTTCTGTAGGATAGCAAGTGGTTTAAATATAAGCCTGTTGAGAATAAATTGCATGCAAGTTTTTCCCTAAAAAGGCAAAAATCTTTGTTTCAGCCCATACTGCT